>NW_007577865.1:70163-81987 GCF_000690725.1 Stegastes partitus | reverse complement strand
TTGGTTTGTTGCTTGTTGTTGGGGCTTTCCGCCTTCAGTCTGGACTTTAAAGTTGAATGCAGCGCCATTAGATTTAGAATAAACAGGTTTGGCCAGCTTTTCATAGTAAAAAGCTCTTAGGTTGCTCTGGCTGCTTGTTAAGGATCATTGTTCTTCTGAATGACGAAATGCTGGTCAACAAGTTTTGAAGCATTTTGCTGAATATGAGCACACAGAATAGCCCTGTTATACCTCATACATTCATTCTGTTGCTTCTGTAGATGAGGTGGTATGCTTCAGGCCATGAGATGTTACCTTTCTTTCTCTGCACTTTCTCCTTTTCAAAACTTTGATCGAGGTGGATTTTTGCGTCAGTGGTCCACAGAGCTTTCAGAGAGAGTTTCTTGTTCTGTAGGAATGTATAGGTTTGTCTGTCTGTCTCTTCTAATCAGACTTTTACTATTTCCCTCCCTTTTTTTTATCAGCTTCCCCCTATAAAGTTTGTTTTCATATTTAGCAGTATGCAGAAGTAAAGTGCAAGGCAGTGCAGCTCAGTTACAGTGTTGCTGAGCTGTCTTTTGGACTCTGGAGTCTGACTAATGCATGAGTGTAGACCTGCACTGAACAGTCATTCCATAAAACTAACATTTACTTCCAAAACTAAACACCTAATCTTAATTCCTACATTAAAATCTAATGCGACAGAAAGCAAAAGGCAGAAAGATTTATGAGAAAGCATTTTAAAACATGCATAAGGTTTACACTGAATGGGATTTTTTTTGTTATACCACTGAACTTATGAACCACATTCATTCACAAAGTTTAAACAAATTCCACAAAGGTTTCGTGCAATAATCGTGTTAACCAGCAGATGTCCATGTTTTCTTATTTGTAACAACAGACCCACTTCGTCACACAGGTGGTACAGCTCTGAACTATGGGTAAACATTTGGACATAAATCAACAGAAGATGCTTGAATTAATCGGACACTCATCTATGACATTATTAAATAAAATCTTGCAGTTTAATATTTGCATAGGCTCCTTTCTACCAATGTACAGCAACGTAACAGGATTATTTAGCAGTCAGAGAAATGGCACATGGAAGTTTTTAGCCCTTGTTTTTTCTTTGGTATTAAATGTGAAAGCCGGGTTGAGTTGGTAAATATCGACCTATATTTAGCAGTAACAGAACTGACTCAATGGTTGTGATGTCTCCTGTAGCCAACCTACTACTTCAACCACACACTCCACACACAATCCAGTGAGTTACAGTCTAAACCAAAGACAAGTCATAGCAGATCGAGCTAAAAATACTCACTTTACTCGAGAAATTCTCAAGCGCCTTCTCTTGGCAGTTCGCCCACCCCATTAACACACGGTAAACAATGCTATACACGATGATTAACATCCGTGTAGTGTTAGACGGTGAAGGGAAAGTACATGATGATGTAGGACTGGACAGAATAAGGACAGGAGTCATAAAGCAGGAATGTTTGGTCATCTCAACAGCAGGACAAAATTGGTTTGATTAAACTGGATAATAACTGTACTGTTTTACTTTCTTTCTTTCACCATTAATGTATCTCCAAGGATGTTAACCATAGAGATAAAGGAATAGTTTGACATTTCAACCATGTCCGGTGGATTCAGATGAGAAGATTCATATCTGGGAACAAGGGAAGCAGCACCACTTAGGTTTTCTGATAACGAAGCCACATCCAGCCATTATATATACACCACTTAATCCTCACTAGAGGGGCTGGAGTCTATCCCAACTGACTCTGGATGAAGGCACCCTGGACAGGTCACCAGTCTATCACAGGGCTACACTTAGAGACAGACAACCAAGCACACTCACATTCATACCTACGGACAATTTAGAATCACCAATTAACCTCAACATGTTTTTGGACTGTGTGGGAGGAAGCCGGAGAACCTGGAGAGAACCCACGCTGCACGGGGAGAACATACAAACTCCATGCAGAAACATCCCAGGCATCCTCACTGGTAATACTCACCAACCAATAACACCAACTGCGCCACCTTGCAGCCCCGAAGCCACATCCTCACAGCATATTTATCATCCAGACATATTCATCTTCCCATCTAATTCTACTTTTTGTTTGCCAAAACTACTTGCCATTTTCTGCCCCATGTGTGCTTCCTTTTGTAGCACTTTCCTCTTTTTAAAGCAACTTAAGATCAATAATAAGGTTCAGTCATTCCTGATTGGTGAATTTGAATGCATGCAAGAAAACTCGTCTTGCTAGAGCTGCTAAGACAGCGTTATGCAGGTATGTGGTATGTGTCCTACAAGCAGAAACTAGGACAATATGAAACTGGATACTGGGTTGGAAAATGATGGCACGAAGATGTTATTGTATATACAGATTGCATCTTGTCTAATCAGCACTGTATGTGTCCTTCTGCACATTCTGTCACTTCTGCCTCCACCAGGAAGGACGAACAGGGTCGGTCAGTGTCATGTCAGATTGTGATGCTCCACAGGTTTGTGGTACGATTTGTTGTTTTTAAGTTTAAAAATAAAGACATTCTCCAGTCTGGAAACAAATGAAATTGTCAAAAATGAGTCACAATATTTTACAGAACTTAGATTTGGGTCCCCGATAACAAATAACTAAACTTTGAATAAAATCTGAGAAAGTGCAGCAGCATATTTCCTGAAATTCAGTCTGAATTGACATAAACTGACCCTACAGTAAAATGTAAAAGTAACCACTGTGATAAATGTTTTTCGTATTTACAACACTGTCATTAAAAGGACAGCGTGGTTTCTAAGGATTTACAGTGGTGATGTCATTAACCAACTAAAGGCAAGCAACTGAGCTGCATTATGGGAACTGTAGAATCTGGTGCGTTTAACACTTTAACAGGCAACAGACTAAATCAAGGACATCTCAATCCATACCAAATCATCAGGGTGCCAATTTTATGTCTGAAAATGAAAAATACTTTATTTATCCCAGAAGGGAAATTCAATCAAATTCAATCTGGCAAGTATTTATTTTATTTTATTTTATTTGGTGCTTCTCTTAAAAAAACATGTTAATACTGTCCTTAAAATTCTAGCTTTGTGATTTTCATCTCCAGTAGTTACAACACAGAATCCTAACTCAGCTAAACACACCCAGATATGACAACTTTTCAAGAAACATTATCTAAAGTTCCTTTCCAGCCGTCCTTGATGCTCTGATTTTGACTGTGTAAATATTAACAGTATTTTGAGGAAATTTTCCTGAATGAACGGTTTCACATTATTCACAAAAGCCTGTGGCCATCGTAGCCTGAGATTCAACGGATGTCAACACTGTCCTTGTAGAGCGAAACTCAAACTCATTTCTCTTGTGTGCAAACATCTGAACTGATTGCTAGGAACACCTTGTTGCTCGAGGGTCCAGCATTCCTGTCGGTTATAAACTCACACTGAGGTTGCCTAGACACAGAACAAATTGATTTACGGCTTGTTGATTCAAGGCTTGTTTGATACACCTTCTACCTCCTGTTTTCTATTTTTAAACATGATTTCCTCATGCCAGACTCAGGTGGTTGGGCTCTAGATATGATTTTAAACCTTGAAAGCTGCACTCACTCTTATTAAAGCTGCACTAATGTGTGCAATTTAATATTTACAACAGATCATTTACCATTATCACCCAACACTGCATATGTCCTCAGATCTATGGAGGTTTTATTCATCTTTCAGCTTGTAGTTTTGGTTTTCTGGGACTCAGCCACCACTCTCAGAGACACATCAAACACAAGTAATGAACATATTATTATGTTGTGTTTTGGGACATTTGCTTAAATGCTTTTCTTACTAAAGTATTCCATCCTTTTTTTGCCACTTTTTCACAGTCGGATCATGGTGGCAATAAGCGAAAGAAGGTAGTCCAGACGGGCCTCCTTCCAGCTCCTCCTGGAGGATCCTAAGGTGTTCCCGGGCCACATGAGACACCCATAGTTTCTCCAGAATGTTATGGGCCCATCACGGGGATCCTATCAGTTACCAGAAGACCTCAACTGGCTACTTGTTGCATGAAGGAGGAATAGCTTTACTGAGCTCCCACTGGGTGTTTGAGCTTCTAACCAGGGAAACTCATTTTGTCCCCTTGTATTCACAATTTCATTCGTTTGGTCACTACCCAGAGCTCAGAACCTCACAGGTGAAACATATCTAATCGATCAAAAGCCCTGCCTTCCAGCCTGGCACAGCATTCACATTACTGATGATGCTGCACCAACCTGCTACTCAGTCTCAAGTGTACTTTACTGGATTATGCTGCAAAATACAAAGATCAGAATAAGCATTACAGCACAACTAGCCTCGGCCTGGTGTGGAGACAGAAGAGTGGCCGACGGTGGCAGAAGCCCAGTCTGAAATCTGACTGTCAGAGTCGAAGGGTGCTCAAGGATGGACAACTGAACACAAGAGAAGTTTAGCTAAATCACATATTAATGATTAATTACCATTAGAACATTGTAAGTAGCGTCAGTCTACTCATGTCAATCAGTTAATTAATAAATAACTTCCTTCAGAAAGCCTATAATTGATGCCCTGAAATTGCTTTAACTTGCCTCTAACTTCACAAATGCATCAAAGCTTACATCACTAACAAAAAATGTTGGGTGTCAGTTAGCGTGTGCTCGCAATCTTTGTGTTTACTCCCACACACAGATGTGGCATGCTTTCTCCTAGCTAACAGCCAGCAGTTGGAACTAAAGCGGTTTAACTATAAGCAAAAACAAGGGCAGTGAAAATCAGCCTATTTATGGAGAAAAAGAAGCCGAAGAGGCAGAACTGGGACAGAAAGAAGAGGCCGTGTAGCGCTTTGATTTAAGAAAACACCATAAAGAATAAAAGTACTGCAAGTAAAAACAAAAAAAGAAAAATGTCTATAAAGGGGAACATGTTAAACAAAACCATGAACATAACTTAGTTCCCCTTTACACCTGCATTCAATAACACTTATCCACCTTTAAAACATTATATTTGATAAGCACATATGTTAGGAAATGCAAAGGCTTGATGTGTTTACGCTATTTTATTTTTGATTTTCTGAACTGACAAGAGACGTCAAACAATCAAGTACTTTCAATTTCTATTCCTGCAAATGCTTAGCAGGGTCTGAACCAGTCAGTCTGACAAAAAAGAAAATATGCAGATACTTGCTGTAGCCAGATGAAGCCAAAACATTAAAAAGCTTTGCTAAAAACTGAATAAAATAAACTTGTAACAAATGCAGGACTTTTCCAATTTGTAGATCAAGTAATAACAATATGTGCAAGATTTTGTGCACAAGGATGTTTAAAAGATAAATGCTAAATTATTTGTTACCAAGACAAACGTTACAATTAATAGTTATATTGATCTTTAGTGATATCCCCCATATATCACATATTTAAAGGTATGACATGAAATATTTCTGTTTTAAAGTCCCTCACTGATTTAAACCCTAAAAACTCATCTCTGACAGCGATGGGCGAGCCCACCAATAAATCGTCAGCTACAGTAGATAAACGGGCAGCCAACTCTTTAAATGTTAAGTTACAAATTAACATCACGCTAGCAAATGTCAATTGTGGCTGTTTCATTATAATAAAATTGCATAATATAAATTTATGTGACTAAAGGTAACATGAATGAAGCTTTGGATGTTAAGCCATCTGTGAACCTGACTTCTGTCTGAGTCCCATCAGGTAGAATTTAATCAGAAATGGTGGTGAAGACATCAACTCCTATGAGTCCACACTACTTTACGGTATCATCAAACACACTTTGTCACTGTTTTGATTAAGAGACCCCTAGCAGCGTACATAGTTGTGTATTTAAATGCTTAAATTTTGTAAATTAATTTGTTATCTGACAGACAACCAACAAAGACAGAATACATATAAATCCTATTAAATGTTCTGTAAATGATAAACAGGTAATCTTGTCCCTAAGTCATCTAATATTGTTGCTTTCCACATTCAGAGGAATCTGTGTAACATCTGAATTTCTACATATGGAAGAATCTTTACAATATCAACTGTACCTATTTATATTTCTTGGTTTTTAGGGCTTTTTTTTCACTGATGTCCCTTCATGTTTGCACTATTTCCTTTGCTGCTGTGACACTGCATAAATCCCCACTGTTGAATTAATAAAGGCTTATCTTATCAAATTTCTTCAGCACACAAGCTTAAATTGACAAGAGAGCTCAGGTTTTGTTGGTAGCTGCTGCATTTTCTCATTGCTTCCTGTGAAAAATATGCAGTGTGTAGGATTTGCACTTTTTTAGGCAACAATTTCAACAATTTCAACCCTAAAAATGGCTTAAAAGTTGCTCTTTTTTCCACAGTTTGCCCACCTTTTCACAACTTACTACTGATCCTCTCTGCACTCTGCCTTCCCAGGTTAGGCTGCTCTAAACATACAGCCCTGCAGCGCAGCAATGATGAAGCAAAGAGCCCCAACCATCAATCAGGGCTGCAAAAGACGTAAGTAACAGCACACAGGCCCTTCCTCCTGCCACAGTAACCAAGCTGCCCTGCAAGTCCTAGCTAGCTGAACACTTTGCGAGTGTGTATTTGTTAATGTGTGTGCACGTGTGTGTGAGTAAAGCATGTGCCTGCCATAACATGTACCTGTTTGTGTCAGCGTGCTTCCGTTTGTACGTGTTCAATTACACAGTGAGGTGTGCAGTTTATCAAACTTACTCGCTTGTCCTTCACCGAATGCATGCTGGGATAATTACCCCTTCACCCCGTGAATTGGACCTCCATTACTGTATGTCAGCAAGTCAAAGCAGATCTTTGGTTTTTCCAGTTTGTTCCCTACCTGAGGGAGGTTCTTGGAGGTGGTTTTCATCCTCTGCGTTTGTGAAGATTCTATCCAGACTGACAGGTTTGTTCCCTGCAGCTGTCGCCCCGCTGCCGCCGCCGCCGTCCTCCACATCCTCCACGGGCACAACGGTGAAGTTTGTAGGCATCTTGGTTCCTTCTGTTACCCGGAAGATGAGGGATGACGCTGGGCTTTCACTCTCACAGCGGAGAGTAACACAAAAAGTATCCAAAAGGAAGCGAAATGAAAATGTTAAAGCCCAATAAGGCCTCTGGTGAAGCAGATAAAGCTTCAGTTTAACCACAACATGACACTTGAGATCTTTTGTCTCCTATTGGTAGTGTAATCCAGTGTCCTCTAAACTCAGGGTGAAAGTGCCGCCTCCTGCACATGAGGCAGGCCGAAGTCCTTCAGTTTATCTCTCTCTCTCCCCTTGTTCCTTTCCCTCCCTTTTTCCTCCACTGCTCCAAGACTATTGCCCCATGTGACCTTCTATTTACCATATGAACAGAGTTAGAGTCCATACATGGAGAGGCCTGCAGCTCCTCCCTCCACTCTGACGTCCCACTCCTCTCACTCACACCTTTGTCATGCCAGAAAGGTAGTGAAACAAACTCCAAAGTAGCTCTAAAAGTCTCCAACTTCTCTATAAAATCCACTTAAGAAGTCAAACACCTGGATCACTCTTAACAAGAACAATTCAAAGTCTTTTTTCTTTTCTGTTCTTTTTTTGGTTTCTTTTCCTCCTCTCCCTTCTCTTCTGGTAGTTTCCGTCTCTGGTTTCCTCCTGCAGGTAAACAAAGTGGGTGTTACCTTTCCCACAGTGCATTGTGGGTAACGGTGAAGTGCTGATGTGAAGCAGAGACACGACACCAAACCCTCTCGTGCGCACACACATTGTGCCAGCAGAGGAAACACCTTGTAAACCTTGAACACAAACATTCCTCTGTCTTTCTGAGTAGCAGCGAGGATCACAATGGACCGTCGCAGGGGAAGAGGAGTGAGCTCTGAGTAACAATAGACACGAGTAAACATGAATTGTTTTCGGTTTGTGGGAATGATCATTTTATTGGCACTTTTACGCAAACAGTCAGGACTTCTGATGTACTGTAACCTAGCTGGAAACATCCTTTATATATTATATACACCAGTGTAAGCAATATAAACGGTATAATTGTCGCTTTTTTTGCATCTTCATCATTCAGCATTTGTTTTTCTGTGGCGTTACTGTTAACCGAAAAGGATCAGATGCTATTTTTGTCAAGTGAAATATTTAGCAAGAAGCGGTTTGTTGTCTAAATGATTCCTGCTAATCACGTGGGTTTCACTTTCATAGGATGATTTTGCTCTGTAGTCATAAAGCTCTGTAAATTTTCCTTGATGTATTTTTACACCACAAAACGTTCCACTTCTCAGCGTTAATCTAACAGAAGCCTGGGGCAATAAAACAATTAGACCTGAGGGTGCAAGAAAGTGTCAACGAGTAGCGTTGCCAATACATTCCTCCATAATAGGTAATTATCATTAACCTCATGTTCATTACCTGCTTCTTGCAGAGGCATTTAGATTTTAATCTATTAATTGCACCATTTTCAAGTTATTTTAAAGCAAAATGAATTTAAATGGAAGGAGCTGAATGCAAAGTAAGGTCATCCCACTTTCTTTCGATGCCATGTTACGCATTAATATCGCAGTGAGCGCAGGCCAACTGGACCAGTGGTTCTTCAGGTTTATGATGCGTAACAGAGCCATACTCTTATACAACAGTGTGCCCTTGGTAAAAGTTGTTTTCATAACTTTTATTTAGCAGGAATTTCACCGGTTGACCCTTTATATAGAGCAGGAGATGCAGGTGCTGGTAGGATAATAAAGCTGCACGTGTTGCTGACAAAAAAAAACAAAAAAACACAGAAAATACTGTCCACGGTCTAATAAAAGCTTATGTAACTACAGAAACTGGCAATAAAACATATCACACGCTTTTATTGCTACCTGGCCGTCTGTTTCCATATTTTATAACTTTATTGATAAGAAAGGCGACTTTCTGTGTCTGGGGAAGCTTCTATACAGGCAATACGAATCGGAAAGAGCTTTATAATCACATACTTGACACAATAGTAAAATAGCATATAATAATATAAGACAATATAAGAACGATAAAATAATATCCCAATGTTTTTGACAACACACGACTGAATGACGGATAAACATTTAGATCTGAGGCTAAAAGATTCTGGAATTTAGCGCAGAGACTAAATGTCACCACAGGTTTTATTAACAGTTATTAATAATAATTCTACTGTTGTTACTGAACCCGCAAAAGGTGGCTTCAGCGTCTTAATTTTTCAAGCTCTGCTCTTTGTTTCCATGAGTAAACCTTCCTCACCGAGCTAGCTTCTCTTAGCTTTGTTTAGCCAACTTTTCTTTACTTATCTGACTTATTCTGGGTCACGTTACTTTAGCTTCTCTTAGCCGTGAGTAGATATATATATATATATATGGTGGTGACTTAGCTTAGCTTATGTTATTCTATATTAGCCTTCCATAGATTAGACTAGGTTGTTATGAAATGAAATGAAAAATACTTTATTTATCCCAGAAGGGAAATTCAATAAGAAGGGAAATTCAATTATTATTAACAATTATTGTAGCTTAGCTGAGTTTAGAATAGTTCAGCTAAACTTTTACCTTAATCTGCAGAATCACTTATTTATAAATCCATCTTTTGTGTCTCAGAGTTACAATTTGAGAATGAAATGGTCATCGTAATACCCTGAATGGATTTTAATTTTATGGGTAATGACCAAGAAACTACAAGATAATTAATTTTTCCTTGGGGGAGTAAAACGACTTCAGCAAGAACTCTAAGACATACATTTTAAACGTGCGTCCCCATGTCACAGTTCTGCATATTTACTGTGGCTGATGCTCTTTATAGGTTTCACATAGGAACGATTCTTCCCTTTGTGAGTTAATTCACCCTAACTGCTTTTATTTTGTCTTTATTTGCATTGAACAAGTATTTTACAGCACAATGTAACTTGTTTATCAAGTCCCCAAGATTTCATGACTCACTAAATTCAGTTGAGTGACTGAAGAAATACAAACCGTTTAATCCGACGTTTTTTTTCTAAGGCTGAGTATTCGTCTCCGGGTCTAATTCAAGTGTATTGTGTCATGAAATGTAGACTTTAATAAAAAAGAACCGGATTGGAGCGGATGATAAAAGCCAACATGGTTGACGTTTAACCTGCAGACATCCTTTCTATCTCAGATAATCCTCCAATCACAAAAGAAAACTTGTTTGTTCAGCTTTGTTTGAGAAATGGCCGACAGTAAAGGAAGACACGCAAATTCTTTTTCTGTCACCAGCTGTATCTTAAAGGTGCAAAAGAGTTCAGCTTTGAACTCCCTTTAACCTCTTTGACCACGTGACTGGCCCATATTGTTACGGATCTTCTTTATGAGAATCAACAAGTGAAAGTCTGTCCATATGATGCCAGCAGAGGGCGCTGTAGGTTCATATGTGGCACACATATTTACTTTGACAACAAATAGAAGAAACTGAAGAGATGTTGGGTTTATGTCCAACTCACAGGGAAGGATATTTTTAGTTTGTAAGCAAGCATTGGAAGGATGACTGCAAATAGACTTTAGCGATGGTTCGCAGCAGGAGGTAGTAATGAGAAAAGACAACAAGAATCCGCGCTGTGGAATTTTCCTTCTGCAAAGCACTTAGTTTGTGTCTTTTGCTGCCCCTGACCTCTGACCTCCCTGTGAAATGCATGTATATTATTTACAAGTATGCACGCTTTCTTAAAGAATTGCATGGCAAGATGTAAAACTCCTCCTCCCTCTTTGCTTAAAAATGCCAAACATTTCCTCATATCAGCGGTGTGATATCACTCGGCCTGTAAGTGAACCAGCACAGCTTCTCTTTCCTGGACAAAACTTTCATTTTATCCTCCTCGGATGCCTCAAGCGTGAATGTTGAAGAAAAAAAAAAAAAAAAGAGTAGAAGTGAGAGAGGTAGAGGTGAAATTAAATCCTTTTAGCAAACAGCAGAAAGGTCAGTGCTGACGCAGACACGGGAAGAGGCTGCCCTCCCTTAAGACTATATTCTTAAGTGGCTATAGATTCTATTTGTAGCGTTTTACCTGTTTACTGACTCCCCCACTCCAAAACCAGGTAGCTGTGCAAACTGGAGGGGTTTGGACGACCTCTTGTGTCATCACACGGAGGGATAAATTTCAACTGGCTGCGCTGTCAGACCGCAAAACGCAATATCAAATGGACTGGGGCTCCTGTTTAGCAGGGACTCTTTATTCAGGCAGTGGATTCAATGATTTCTGGAATATAAGTTCTAATTATTAGTGCTGATACTAAATGAATAGCAGTTATCTTCTAGATGAAGCAAGATTGTTGATGTGTATGTTGAGGATTACATAACTGAAACCCTATGAGCTGGATTTCTTAATAGTTGTTTATAATGACACTTGTTGCTCTCTAAAAGCATTTTAGGTTTTCTGCTTATTTAAATAATCTGAATCATTATAACAGTATTTCAGCTGAAGGCATATCAACAATAGTAGTGAAGTTTTATCAACCACTGGCAAGCAGCTGTAGCCAAGTCTCCAAGTAAACGTCATAATCTTCATGCCATCTTTTGTGCACCTTGGTTTTTCCTACCTTGTGTTTCCTCTTTCCTGTGTTTACTGTAAATATCTTGTGCCTCTAGTGATTTTGCCCTTTACTTTATGAGCCTTTCCCCCTTTTTCGATTGCCTCCACCCTCATTTGATTCCCCTGTCTTGTTTCCTAATCAGTGAATACATAATCATGCGTCTTCTCGTTAGCTGTTAATTTAACTGTTTACCTGTTTGCCTAAGGCCTTCTGGAGTTTCCAGTGTTTGTGTTTCTTTTGTCTTTTATTGCCTTCTTGGATTTACCTTTGTTCTTCTTTAGATCGTTATTTTGTTTCTATGAACTTACCTGTTTT
>NW_007577865.1:0-69945 GCF_000690725.1 Stegastes partitus | reverse complement strand
TCCCTACACTCATCTTTAGTATATCAATAAGAGGCTGAATTATATTCATCATTCAGTTATGTCGCTGTAGGATACTGCAACAACTTTCACATCCGTGAGTATTCGAGGTTCTGTGTGAACATCCAGTTTTGTGCAAGAATACACAGATGTCGATTTACCGTGCATGTATGGAAAGCAAACACCATGACCGCTCATTTGTTGTTGTTGTACTACTTCCTAGTACATTCTGAGTCTGCTTGGAGGACTCTGGTCCGAACATGTGCAGAAGATTGACAGCTACATGTTCCGCACATGTGCTCGACTGCTGCTGTAGCTTGTAGCTTGTCTCAAAGACATGACGGACATGCATGTAAGTACGAAAAGTGGAGTTGCTCCGGGCTTATTAGATAACAGCTTCACTGTCATTGCTTTTGAGGGTAAAAATGTAAATAGTAAAGATCAGTTGTAGCTTTGGGTGGTCTCCAGGCTCAGGCATACTAGTGTTCCCCCAATGAAGAACAGTTTCAACACAACAGAATTATGAAACCTGCCAACAATAAAAAATAAAAATTGAAATGTGTGTTGCAATTATGAGGGGTTTTTTTGTTTTTGTCTTCCAAAATTACAAACAAAATCATATAATTAAAGCCCTTTAACAATCCATTTAAAAAACAGAATAAAAAAGAATATGAGGTATTTAGAAATTAACATAAGAAGTGAATCTTAAATATAATATTTTAGAAACAGTACTGTTACTATGTATAAGGTAACCCTGTATGTAAATCAACTATTTGTGACAAACAGCAGCTGGAAAATTGGTGCAACTTTACTGGAGCATAATAGAAAAACATTATTGCAATGAATAGCAGCAGCCAATGAGGTATGGACATTTGTTGATGACCTTTGTCAAGCTTTTAGCTGTGACAATTTTCAAGAAAGTTTTTGTATGCCAGTAAATGCTATGTTAGCTAGCTCGAACGTAGCTAGACCTGCATGCTAGTTAGCCTTTCAGCTGACAGGTCCCAGCATAATTTGATTTGTGCACAAATCTTACATTAAAACCAGAGTGTGGAACTTTGTAAATGGGTTCACACAATGCTGATTAGCTTAGCCTAGCGGTTCCAGGTGAATCTTTCCGTATTCAGTATCCTGGAGCTTTAAATCTGGTTTCTGTGCCACCATTTGGGCACCGTAGTGATGCATTTTACATCAACCAGGAATGATTGGTTTGCCAGAGCTGAAAAAAGGGGGTAACCATCGCAACGGACACAAAACAGACTACAGCAACTCAGAGTATGGCAGAGATTTTGGTGGAAATATCTAAGAAGTCTCTGGATAACTTTTTTGATGCGCCAAACAAAAAAAGAACCATAGTGTTAAGAGGTAGAAGTACAGTCTAAAAACAAAGGGCTTGATGGGGATGTATATGTCATAAACACGTACCAACAGTGTTTGTGTAATTACTCTGACTGCCAGAAGGGGGAGACAGAAGTTCCACACCGTTCTAAAGAAGCAGACTGTTCAAATGTAAGAAGAAATTAACAAAAACATAACAAGCTTTGTGCTCAGATCTTTTCAGGCAACAGATTTGCAGACGTGATCCCAGAGATTCCTGATTGTAAGTGCAGTACTTGTGTACTGTAGACAACAATGTGACCTTATAATCCTTCAACCATATTATTTTAAAACGTTTTGATTAAATAATAAATTGGGTATTTTTGGACAAGCACGATACTGTATAGTAGCATTGAGGATCATATAGTGCCTACCTTGTCCCCATCCCTCAACTTTTTTTTTTTTTTTTTAGAGTGATGCCCACTCACTCTACATGCCCAGAACGCCCGGCAGTATTTTCATTTATTTCACCCCACTTCACAAAAACTGGATGTTCTTTCGTCACAGTGAGAGAAAAAAAACAACACAAACAAACAAAAAATTAATGAATTTCCTAACTATTAAGATTCTGTGTGTACTCAGCTCGCCGTAAGCGACAGTAGGGCACCATGCAAGCATGCCCGGCAGTCCGACAACTATTTTTGGTGCGAGCGGAAAATTTTGTATTTGAGAGTAGAGTAGGGGGGGGGGAGACCAACAGCAAAGGATCAGGGGGGTAAGAAGAAAGTCTGTGAATCTTGTGGGACTGTGGGAAACAGTGACCCTCTGCCACACTCTGCTGGCGCTGGAGGTCCACATGCGGGTTACCAACAAAACAAGAGGAGAGGGAGAAATGCCAAGCCCATAATTTGAGTTTGGGATCAGTGTGTGTGTGTGTGTGTGTGTGTGCGCGAGTGTGTTTGGCGGGTGGGAGGTGTGGAGAAGCCAGGATTCATCATCCTCAAAATGCTTTCCACCTGCAAAAAATAAGCCCAGTAGCGCAGTCTTGGAGGGTGGAATCAAGTCAGTGTTTTTCTTTATGCCGGCATCGAGGAACAAAACTGACAAGACAGATCTGAGGAGAACACCGTGGAGGCAGAGGGCGGTCTGCGGGCAGAAAATAAGAACAGAGGAATGTACACTATAAAGGATATGCACAAAGAAGTGGGTGATAACTGGCAGAAAGAAGGGGAAAAAAAACGGGGGCTCAAGCGTCACAAACCTGGTGGGCAACTGGAGGGACTTTTATTCAGGAGGGCGGTTTAGAGGCCAGTTGTAGTTTTCAGCAGGACGTGGCTGAGTGATATATCGTTCTCATCCATGTTTCTGTCACCTGTCAACACCCACTCACTTTCCGGCAGAGTGGGCAGAGCATTGGCAGAAATCCTCTCTCCTGCAACCTGTAGGCGCAAAAAAATGAAAGCGCCCGTGGTGTTCTTGGATACTGATTTAGCTAAAGTAAATAGGTGTCTCGGCAATATATATAGCAAATGTAAAATATACAAAAACAATCATACGTAAATCGGGATTAAAAATATATATCGGTATGTTGAGGGTGTCTCTCTGATGGAGTGCCGGGGTTTATTCCACAGAAGTAGAACATGGTACGTGGAAAAAGCTCTCCGACCAATAAATGGCTTCCATGCTGTTGGCAAAATTTATATCTTTCATTCCTGCTACTTGAGGACACGACCGGCTTCCAGACGGGGCCTTCTAGGGACAAGCCCAGGGGGTTAGTGGGGCCTTTGCCCAAAGCTTTCAACACAAGTGTTTGTTAACATCTGTTTGTTAAATGTGTGGTTACGTGCTTGAGCAGGGGTTGCTATTTGTATGGTATGTTTGATACACACCGGGGTGTGTGCTATAGCAATTCTGCATTTTACGCTGCTTATATCAAGACCTGTTTTCTCAAGTTTAGGCCTTGTATGTTGTCTCTTATTTTAAAGCACATAGAGTTGGTATGTGTTCCATAAATGCCATTGTTGGGAATCCGATCAAAGGAGCAGAAAAATGTTAGAACCAACTACAAATATATGCCTTAGAGAAGATGGGCAAAGACATACAAAATTACTGCAGAGCAAAACAAAATGACTGCAGCGAGACACAACAGCTCCAAAGTAAACACAAAATGACTACAGAGAGCCGGAAATTGACTGCAAAGAAACAACCACACAGAGGAAAGAAAGAACACAGACACAAACATGAATTGATCAAGTGAACAAATTTGTGCACATCAACCACAAAAACACGACTCCTGTTGAAACTGGGTGAGTGATTTCAAAGGGGGTGAATATTTATGCTATCACTTATTTAACATTTGATCTATTTGATTAGTTAACTTTGGAAAAATCAGTTTTCAATTTGAAGGGAAAGAGTCTTTTTTCTGGAAATTCTGGTCAAAAAAGCCAAATTACAGTGACAACGATCCAATGTTGTAAAGCAATGAAAAGGGAAAACTTCCTCGGGGACTGAATACTTTTTATTAAACAATGTTGAATGGAAATACACAAGTAAAGTACAAGTAATCGGGGATTGTGCCTATGTGCAGCACTTAAGTAAATGTACCACTGAGAGTTCCCATCAGCCTCAGCTGTACTTTGTTTAGCGCTACTCATAGACTGATGTGGTCTTTAAATGCAACCTATGGTGTATGAAGCTAATAACGATGTCACTCAGAGTTTAGCATGTAACCTGCTGTAGTTCAAAGCAACTTGGTGGATTACAGGACTAAGCATCTTTTTCAATTCAATTTTATTTGTATAGTTCAGGTCACAACATATGTCATCTCCCAGCACTTAACATAGTAACTAGGTATAGACTTTACAAAGAACGCAACAATCCAAAGTTGTCTTTGGACTCCCTCTGAGCAAGTGTTCGGGAAAGGTGGGAAAGAACCAAAAGAAATCCCCAATGGGAGGGGGGGGAAAATAAACCTCAGACAGAACGAGGCTCAGGGACGGCGGCCATCTGCCTCGACTGGTTGGGGTGAGAGTGGGGATGAGGGGGGCAGGGGTAACAGGAGGGGTTGGGGTGGGGGTAGTAGGACAGCAGATAGAGAGCAGCAATAGAACAGAACAATAATAAATATTTTGGGTGTCGATGAAGCCAGCGACTGCAGATCAGAGACATGAAGCTCCAGATCCAGAGACGTACGCAGACAGAACAAAGACAGAACCTCGGGGGAAACACAGAGTTAGTGATATGTAGTGGTGATGTATAAATGTATGGAAGAGAGGAGAGTTGTATCGTCCATACTGCCTCAAACACACTTACAATGATTTATGTGATTTTGATTCACGGAGACTGACACGAAGACTAACCGAAAATGACTTGGAGAGGCTTCCAGATCTGTGTTGTGTCATGAGAAAGTGGAGCGAAACAGTCCACGGTTATAAATACACCTTAACCGACAGAAAACCCCGCGGTAGGCAGATGATTACCATGTTTCGCCACCAAAACACAGCTGCTAACTATGTTAAAATAATAACAACGTCTAAATCTATGAGAGGTGGAGGGCTGAGAGGAGGAAGTCCAACCACACAACTCACACAGCAGCACACACACACACACACATTACATCTCATCCTGTCCCGCGGTGATTGTTAGCCCACATGCATGGTGTGTGTCCGCCCAGGACTTTAACCGCCGGCGGAGCGGCCCGTAAAGCATGAGAGTGATTGCACGGGTCATATTTAGAAAGTGCCTCACTTCTTCACATGCACGACTACACATTTGTCCACGGAGGTGCATGCATACGTAAACACACACACACATTCGCACACGCACTCCGGTGTGTTTCAGGCATGACCAGCTGTGTCCAAATTTCAAACATATCTCAAAAAAACCCTCATAATTGCTACGTCCATTTGACGTTTCTGTATTTTACTGACCAACACACACAATCAAAAAGGTTTTATCTCTAAAACTGGCAGCACAGGAGTATGTTGTTAGACTTACACAAATACCAGCCATGACTATTTATTCATCCGCTATGAAAAGACTCATACTTTCCCGTACAGCTAAATGGTATGGATTAAGTGTTCCAGGCCTATAACTAGCATTATTTAAAGACTCATGAGATGACAGTTATGACTACAAGTGCAAAGTATAGAAGCAAAGTAGGGTGACTCAGTTTAGTTTGGTTTGAGAGTGGACACTCTGAAGGCTCTGATGCTGATTTACTGAAGCATTCGGCGTATGCAGCGGCTTGCTGAGAAGTGTGGAACATGGAGCTCAGTGGAGGCCATCTCAAAGGGGCCAGGCTATATTGTGTTGAGTTCAACAAGGGGCCCAGGATTCCTAGCAGTGCACCTGGGCCCATTTAAATACTGCAAACTTTGACTTGTTTCACAGAGTGCAGAGAAACATCTTGGAAGTATTTAAACATTTTCATCACAATATATGTGTTGTATTATCTGTTATTGAAGCAGCATTGATTGTGCAATCAGTCACGGGAGGCTTAATGTTCACTAATCGCCATCACATGGCTGAAGAATGGTGCAGGTGTGGGGATCAGTGTTCTCTGATCATCCACTGATTAATAACTGACCACCTATGACCCCTTCACCCATTTTGATCTGGATTTAATAAACCACTCTTTGTCACTTTTCATTATGAGCATCACTTAGAAATCACAGAGAAATGTACAAGTTCTGTGATCCTCTCCTACACTTAGCATTGGTCGCAATGGTGTCTTCCATCCATCCATTATCTATACACTGCTTAATCCTCACGATGGTCGCAAGTGGGCTGGAGTCTATCCCACCCAACTCAGGGCGAAGGTGGGAGACACCTCGGACAGGTCACCAGTCTATCACAGGGCTACACTACTTTCAAACCTACGGACAATTTACCATCACCATCCATCCATTATCTGTACACCGCTTAATCCTCACTAGGGTCGCGGGGGGGCTGGAGTCTATCCCAGCTGACTCAGGGTGAAGGCAGGGGACACCCTGGACAGGCCACCAGTCTATCACAGGGCTACACTTAGAGACAGACAACCAAGCACACTCACATTCACATCTACGGACAATTTAGAATCACCAATGAACCTCAATATGTTTTTGGACTGTGGGAGGAAGCCACGCTGCACGGGGAGAACATGTAAACACTACAATGACGTCTTCTTTGATTAATCCAATTCCATCTATGGTTGATGATTTAACTCCAAAAAATTCATGTTTGCATATCAGCACAGAATTTTTTTTCTCCATTAACATAGAATTGAATAGAATAGAACTTTATTGATCCCTTTGGCGGAAACCTCAGGGAAATTGTTAACATGATCCCTTTGTGCCTTCAGATGGCTGGCATATAACTCTACCACTGCCTCCTTTACAATGTGCGGATGTACAAATTCACAACTCAGTGCTCACAGAAGCTGGAGCACACCAGCTCACCTATGACTCTTGACAGGATTGGAACCCTGGAAGTCACAACCGATGTCTTTGAGACTCTCAAGGGGGAAATGCTCAGCCACAGTGCTGACTTCCTGTTTAACTCATTGTGGGTCTTCTAGAACATGAAAAGCACCGTATGGACATGTTAGCAAGGTTTGAATATATCAAAATTAAGAAAAGAAGATGATTTCAATGTGCCAAGTCCACAAAGCAGACCTCTGGGTAGCTGCTTGCTCTTAGCTGGGTCCCTGGTCGCAGCTGACTTTGCAGTGTGTTTGTCAAGGTTTTAATTTAGGAAATCCACTTCTTATACCAACTGCACCAAATTAAACTTTTACAATAAACGCTTGTGCAAAGATGAATACATATATCTATTTGTGTGTGTGTGTGTGTGTGTGTGTGTTTTCAGAGGCATTTAAAAGGTCCAGTTCGCTCATATTACAAGAAAAGCACTTTTTATTATTATTTTTCTGCGATTTTTTATTTTTATTTTTTTTAACTAGACTACACTGACTGCACCTGAATGCTTTCTATGTAGACACAGACTCCCTGTTAAAAAAGTTTATTTCCAAACATGGTGAGCTGTTGCTTTATATGAGGAATACGAGAAGTCCAAGAATCCACTGTAAAATCTTTTCTTGACTGACAGTCTGTTTGACTGCCTGGAAAACCTGCTTTTCTGCCGTAATGGACTGCTTGGCCAAGTGGGTGGCTATTTGTCTGACCAAACTAGCTGCCTGTCTGAATGATGGAGTAATTTCTCACAAACTTGAACGCTCGAGCAAGCCTTTAATCGACTGGCATGATGGCTGAGTGACTGGATGGCAGTTTCTTGACTGACAGGCTCGCTAACTGACCGGAGCAGTTCAGAGGAGTCTGGTGCCAATGGACGCCTCTGCAACAGGGTCCTGTGAATTTTAACAGCGCTGCGATGCTTGACTCTTTTCTCTAGGAAACCTGGCCTAAACCCAGCTTTTTTTTTCTTTTTTTTTTAAATGTCGGGTACAGTTTCTTAATGTGATGTACATTGGGCAAGAGGTCACGTCCACTTCAAGAAAGCTCATGTAATTGTTAGCCTTTTTAGTTCAGGCTGTGTTTGTCTATTTGAGTATAATCTCCTTGTCAGGAACTGCTCCACCCAGTCTACAGATATCATTTTAAAATTTCGCCTGTGATATTGAGTGTTTTTCTTATATAATTTGTGCGTCTTCATTTACACGTGTGCACTCCTTTGTGTGTTTCAGCTGGAGCCTCGACACATCTGTGCCAGCCCAGGGGAAGGAGCGGAAGTGCATCCTGTGAAGTAGAGCGATAAAGATCAATAAAACACAAAGTTGGTCTTTGTTTGTGTGCCCGCTGGCACAGCGAGGGGGCTTAAGCACTTTGACATCAGTTCACTCACAGGACTGAGATCAAACTCCAGAAAACAGAGATGATACAGAGAACCGCAGGAACATGAGTGAAAAGTGAAGCCTTTAAGACAGAGTCCAGGTCGGGCCAGTGTTGTTACAACTGATTTTTTCCTAAATTAACTTTGACACTATGACATTTTCTATGACTTTTTTATTCCTAGAATGCAAAATGTTGCGAATCTCAAACCCAAACTCTGCACTCTTGAACTAAAAAGGATTGTTTTAGGTATTTAAGCCCACCACGTTTTACTTGAAAAAACTACATCCCATGTCAGACTGTGAGCAGTTTATGTAGTTCTTGCACTTTACTTGAAGCATGCAAAGCCAACTGGTAGATAAGATCTCTTCCCTGGACCTGAAACAAGCAACTTTCCCTTCCTCTATGTTCCCCTCGGTTCCTGGAAACACCCACAGCTTTCTAGAAAGACATTTCTCCTGGAAGTTTGATCCGCAGCTGAATTTGAGATGTTGAAATGTTAATGCCCAGATTCCGCAGGCTATCTGGAAGCTGCGGGCGCTGATATTAAAATAGTGTGGCCACTCAGCCATATGTCTACAACCATATGTCCGCAAAAACTGAAAACAAGTGTAATGCAATACAAAATAAACTGTGGAGCAAATTCATGCTTTTAACTTGGGGTTAGCAGAGTTGAACCGCTGCTGCAGCTGAATCATTTGTGACTTTAATCCTGAGCAGAAATATACAGGTTGTTGGCTTTATAGCACAGAGTCTTTAATATAGTAACAAATAACACAATAAATAAATACACATTTCAGTTTTAAGTATTTTAATTGTGATTCCGCCATGCACATACCTGGCCAGCCAGGTTCCAATTATACAAACAAAAGCTGGGAAATGCAGTATAACATAAAAAATACATATATATGTTACACACACAATATTTACAAACTCATGTATATTCTGGCATTATGGTGGAATTGGTCCTTTATAAAAAATAAAAGCTCGAGTGGCACATATATGTTTCGCATGCAGAAGCTGTATCACAATCTATTGTTTATTGCTTGTTGGGTCTGCAAAATGTGTTAGAAATGTAAATGAAAGAGGCAACAGTAGCAAGCATTTCAAGCACGTTTTCAATATTATTTACAGTATTATGTACAAAAATATACAATCTGCATTTTGCCTGCCTGCATTATTGCTATACTGTATATTACCAGAGATAGAATACATGGAGGCCCTAACCAGACTGAAGAAAAAGACAATGCCAGTGTCGAGTGGCAAAATAAGACTTATTGTGCCCTTTATATATCAAGGCAAACAGAATACTTTAGGTAGGGCAGCTGGGATTTCCTAAATTTAATCAAATGTTGTAGTTGTCTTACCTTAACTAGAGTTTATTTGTGATAAACATGATTTTTTGACCGCCTTAATCACCCTATAGTGCGTATAATGATCGTAAAAAGAGGTGGCACATCAGAGTGGCAATTTAATGCTACTGCTGCTGCATTAGTGCTACATTTATCTAAAATATACATATATTTTATTATGTACTGGTTAAACTGAAATGGAACCCTGCAACGTGTGCGATGAACTGCACAGAGGTTTGTGGATCGGAATCGAGAGAAAAATAAGCTGGCTGTAAAAAAAAAAAAGATGGACGTAGCCTGCAGGACTGAAAAGTGAAGTCAACGCCGAAGTGCCTTAAAACTGCATTCTTCTAACAGCCAGCAGGGGGCGACTCCTCCGGTGCAACAAAAGTTGAATTGTACAAGGTCAATAAGAAAATGACCCTAATTCTCCCTTGGCTTATTTCCTCAGTAAACATCCTAATGCGTTTATGGTCTCAGTCACTAATTTCAAGACTTCAAAGCAGATCCACCCTTTGCTTATTACGTCCGGTTTCAACAGAGCATGACAGCTACGGCCAAGTTCCAAACTCATGGCTTCAACGCAGGAACCCAAACCAATGGGTGACGTCATGGTTGCTATGTCCCTCTTTTACATGCATTTTATGAAATTAAACCAGATTATCAATAAAACCTTGAGGTCGAAAGAAAAACGAACAAAACTTTTTTTTATCTATGAGGGAAAAATGGACAGAAGTCTTCAGGAATCATTTTCAGTGTTTCATGTCAACTGGTATGGTTCATGTTTCATTCTGTCTGAAGATTATGAAAAAAGCAGAAACAGCAGATCAGTCATGTGAGTTAAATGTACTCTCCATTGGAGCTTATTCAGAAAAGGTATTTCCATTTCCTGTGAAACTCTTTTTCGAAAACCCACCTTAACTGAAGTTTACAAACTACATTTATGAGGTTTTGAAGTTTCTGTTGTTTGGATACTTGAGGGGGGAAAAAAATGATTACCATACTGAAGACATTAAAACAATGTTAAAGGTAAATAATAAAATCTGCTGTTGGAGAAAAAGTGCATTTACTTCTTTATTTTATTCTTCTCTTCAGTCATCCAATTTATTTGATTAATATTTTTGTGTTTGTTTGTTCAGTTTGCTTCTCCATATACACCAGACATCTGTTTTGGCCAAGTCGTACGGGAAACTTCTGACCACCAATAGTATGATTAAATAAGAGCACATTGTTTAAGACGATATTATGACTCAGTATCTAACTTTGGTGCCAATGTAGAGGCTAAATTGCCGTGTTGTTTTCCCTGGCGTACGTAGACATGATGTATACCACATCTTGAATTACTCTGCAAAAAACTCTGATATTAGACTTTTACCTTTAGGTTCTAAAATTACAAGAGGCGGTTGACATTGGTGCTAAATTTAGTGGCGTATATGCAACTTTGAGTGTTAAGAAAACATGATGTCATGTCTGCCAAAGATGCATGGCAACAGTCAGCTCTCAAATTTAGGGAAAGATGTAAGGCAAAAGACATCCTAATTCATCATTAACCAAACATCATTTGCTGCTCTATTATTGGACAGTGATTCGCTCATGACCAAAGATAGAGAAGCCTTGAATAGAGCCATGTTACACTTTTAGTGTCACGAGCAGAAACGCTGATTTATTGACTGTAGGAGCGAACGTAATTATAGGTTGTAAGTTCTTAATGAGTGGGTTTGCTGGATATGAAGTGGCCATGTTTGATGGTACTTTGTCCGTTGAGAGTGGTTTTTCAGATGACTGCAAACACTCTGAAGGCTTTTCCTCCTGTGGGGTTCAGTAGGCTGGAAGAAAAGAGCAGGAGAGTCAGAAGCACTGTCAAGTTAAGAGGTTTCTACAATACCAATCAAAAAATACATGTTAATATTTGATGTATTTCGAGCCAATTATCTCATCTGGAATCCATAAGATGTTACCTCTCTGAGGTGATGCCATTCTGATAGCTGCCACTGTACTGCCTCCTTCTGTCCACCGGCATCACATCGAGGTAACCTCCTGACTCGTTCTGGATCACTCCAGCATGGATGGCTGCTCTGCAGATACTGGATTTCTGGGTAAAACAAGAATGAGTGGTACCCACAGATGTACTAAGGTGAACTGAATACCAGACTAAAAGATCACATCTGCTCACTTGAATAAAAGTTGCTCGCCTGCCACATGAGCCAAAAGTTTCAGGATTATAGGTTTGTGTGTAAGAAACCTCCAAAAAAAAAAAAATCCCACAAGACAGAATGAATAATGACCTCGTTTGCACTTGGAAGTGTCCTGTCAACACTTTTACTAATGTTCTTTTTTGGTCTATGAGAAAATTCAGGATTCATGAAGTTATATCCTATCTCATCTTATCTTATCTTATTGTATCTTATTTTCATTTATGACTTTATTTTATCTTTTTTTTTCTTTTTCAAACTGCTGCCATCAGGCAAACGTTCCCGGAGCACTGAAGGAAGAACCTCCAGACTGATCAACAGCTTCATGTCGCAAGCTGTCAGAATGCTGAACTGCTGATCCAGATATGCAAACACTTCTTTGTTTAATTGCTTTTAGTTTTTGGATCCTGAAGAAACACCCTTTCATCTTGTTTGTACTACTATTGTATGTACAGCAAAATGACAATAAACTTGATTTGATCTCTTTTGTGGTGGATTTTTTTAGTTGCAGTACCAATAATGACCACCAAATTTGGCAGCGAGGCAGAATGTTGAAAAACACAAGAAGACTGAGCTGTGTTCTGTACAGAGTAGAAAGGTTGGTGACTGCTGCTGACATTTACGAATATCATCTCACACACCATTTAAGTAGTAACAGACAACAGCGGTCTGTAACTGATGTCACTGATGCAAGAACTTACATCTGAGTAGTATTTTGTGCCGATGACTCGGGCTTGACTCTCACGCAAACAGCTCCTGGGACAATACAACCTGAAATAAAGCAACAACTTGTGTAAGACCAAAGAATAGTTTCAGTGCAAACTTAATACATATAGAACTTGACTAACTGGGTGGAGTTAGTACCATTTGATACCAAGTGTTACCATGGAAATTAAAGGATACACAACGAATGTAAGAATCCCTCAATGAAGATGCAGAAAGTTTAGCATCATGGCAAATAGTGTTTTATTTTGTCTATAGGTTGGTTCTGCCAGTTTAAATTAGGAAGGCCACATGGGTAAAATAGCCAACGTTTATTTCTTATGGTTCATGTCCAAATGATTTCTTTGCTTCCCCTTCACCGTCTATGTAAGTAGCTGTGCAATGCATTCTGTTAGTGTTGCGTTTTGAGAGATAGGCCGTTGGGTTGGCCGCTCCTTGTTTGCATAAAGTTAAACATTGTTGTTGTAAAGTGAAGACATATAAAGCAGCTAGAGAAAGAAAAATTTTTCAAACAAGCCGCCATGTTGGTCCAGTATGAAATCCAGGAGAAGACTGCCTACAAGTGAACTGTTTGTCCAATCAGGTGCAGCCAGTGTTTGTGTGGTTGCCAGAGGGTATGGCATTTATTGCTTTCCTGTTCATTTATTGTGACACTTTGTAGCTGTACATCCATCAATGCTGGGAAGCAGCACGTCCAAAAACACCTTGTGGACACACACCATTAGAATGAGTGTGATTGTTTACATGAAAATCTCCTGTTACCTGGGACAGTGTCGTACAGGTTTCTTGAAAGGGCAGAAAAGTGCCACTGTGGTATCACATCGTACTGCTTTTACTAGAAGAAAAAGTAAACAAAGCATAGAAAAAAATGACCCTCCAGTATTTCTGTACACCAATAGCAAGATAAAGTAAAACATGATTGTGAAATGCGCATCTTACCAGGCACTGACTCTACTTTGAAGGAATTTGCGCTCCTGTTTTTCCTGTGAATTCAAACAGAACAGTATGAAGTTGTGCTCAATGCACAGTAGCTACAAGTCAAACAACCCAAACACAAATGGTGAACATCCAACAATACTCATACAATTAAATGGTTAAAAAATCAAACTAAAAACAGAAACTGATTCCTACCCAATGGATTGAATACCATTCTTGTATGACTTGTTGAACTGTTGTTTTCTGCCCAGTCTGGTCACATCCAGCCATCCTCCATCATTGTCAATAACACCAGAGTGTAGTGCAGCTCCACACACACTGGATTGCTGGAGGATTAACCAAAGGCAAACAGTCTTTATGTATATACTATTCTATAAAATAAATACAGTGGTGTCTGTTATTTGTGATCATTTACCATGTCATAATATGCAGTCCCAACTACTTTTCCAGGCTTGTTGAGGCAACCAGGTGGACACTCATATCTACGGACAGAAACCACAGTGAAGTAACAGCGCTAATGCTAATGCTTTCAATATAAACATATACAGGAATACATAACGATACAACTCTACTCATGTAAAGTTTTGTTGCTCATCTTTGGAATCAGTATCTACCTGTTGCAGGTTGTTCCCTTGCACTGATCCCTCAGTTTGGTCTCACACTCGACCTGTTGGGCTTCAGGAACAACACAAACTCATTGCAAGTCTGATAAAAATGCATATATTAATAGGATATTGGTAGTATTGCGGGGGCTTCCTTACACATCTGCTCTGTACTGACGACCTGGTTTCTCTCCAGGTTGTCGTTGGGAGAGGGGTTTGGGGACTGGGCCCTGGGTTGGGGCTCCCTGTCCCTTACTGGTTCTGGTTCGGGTTCAATGTAGTTGGTCTCCTCGATCTCAGGTGCTGGACGTCTGTCCACACCTCCATCTGAAAACACAGAGGCCAGATTACTTCACTGCGCTGTCTGGCTAGATTTTTGAATTTTACGTGCACTTTTATTGACTGAAGTTGTACATGTAACTCAACTATAATCTGAATATTTTCTATGGGGAAATTCAGTATTGGGTGCATAAAAATGGACCGAATCATGGGAAGGTTTCACAGTGAAATGCAGTGAATTATCAAACTAGCTCATTTGGACGAGGTAAGTAAAGAGAGGAGAACTTTGGGAAACTACAAATCTGTACCTAACCCACCTTTATAGCAGAGGTTGTCTCTGCAGCCCCCTGCGTAGCTGGCTGGACAGGCAGAACAGGGAGTTCCATATTTGTACGGAGCATGACCCCACCAGTTGCCCCTGAAAAAACACAATATAGGTTTTGTCAAGAAGGAAAACAGCCAAAACTTTCAGTTGTTTCAAATCTGCATTGTTATTGTCACCAATCTACACAAGCTTTTATTGGTTATTTGTTTTAGCAGGATTTTTTTAACCATATTTAAAGGTTGAGAAATGGGAGAAAAAAAGCAATGAATGAGATACCTGGGAAATTGTTTCTCTTGTGACTTGTGCAAATTCCTGTTCTTGCTAAACCTTTGTTCCTCATGCATGTGACACTACATTCATTGATGACAAACCTCTGGTATCATCAGGAATGATTTGTGTGTGTTAAGTTAATGGAGGCATTTCTTGGTGAATGATTTAAATGTCAACCTTTAGTTTTTACTCTAATGCTCACTATTGGAGATATTTTTTGGACAGTTTTATAATATGTATGTTGTTGTCATTGGTGAAAACTTACGGTGGAGAGTAGTTGCAGACCAGATAGACAGCTTTGGCCCAGATCATTCCCCACACGTTCATGTTGTAACATACATTGATGGCACAGCCAATACGATTACTAGTCGCCCAAACCAACTGGAAAAAGAAATTCAAACACATGAGTTGGAGCATGGAGCTGAATTATTAAAAGACACTTATGGTAAATTGATTTTTTTATTTATTTTTTTTGGACTAGTTTTAGCCAACCCTGTTTCTTCTTTGAGATTCAATCAGCCAGAAAAACATTAAAAAAAAGTAGATATCTAAAATTCATATAATTTTTTTGAAAGTAAAAGCCTAAAAGAGCTCTAAACATTGCAGGATAAGTATTATGAAAGGCCTCACCTGAGTGTAGTGAGTACAAACCGGTCCTGAACACCTGAACGGACAGTGCGGGTTACACTCCTGGGAGTATGGATAGCTGTAGTACCTCACCTCATCATACCAGGCCTGGACATGGTAGGTCGGGGGTCGGTCCCTAAAGTGACACAAAAGGTGTTTAATTGTGTCCTTTCATAATGTCACCAGAAACAATGAATACATTTATCAGACAGTTTAGCTGAAGTTTCCATTAGTGAGGTCAACTCTGGGCAACTTCCAGGTATTCTGTGTTAAACTCAACACTTCCCAGAGAACACACAACACTGACATATTACCGCCATATACGGTTTTCAGAAGTGTTAGCTAAGACGCACATATCCAACAGACATTCATTTGAAGTCATGTCTTTTTTTTAGCTCTGTTTTGGTCTCCACCAACTTCTAAGGAAAATGTCTGCAAAAAGATGAGCTTGAAATTTTAGAAAATAGCTTTATTTACCTCATGGCAAAAAAAAAAAAAAGAAAAGAAAAGTTAAGAACACTTATACCATTTTCAAATATGTAGAGTAAATTTAAAGCTACAACTAGGAGACTGTCAGCATAGTTTAGCTGAAAGACTGCACAAAGGAAACAAAAGTTGTCCATCTTTCAAGCTTACGAAATAACACATTACACATTCATTTTGTTTAATATGTACAGAAACCAAGGTATAAAATGGTGTTAAAGGGGATTATGTTCCAAATTTCTTGGTTAGAAGCACTTACTAGGGAAGAAGCAGGGACTAGGAGGCTACTGGTCCAGCTAAAAAATAGCTTGGTACATAATTTAAACATATAAAAACAGCAAATTGTTATGAAAGTCGATTGCTGCCAGCAAATTGTTTCAATATGATATGAATGAATAAGACTAAGTTTCCCCATTTCAGTCTTTGAGAAAAGCTGGGCAAAGCTAACCAGCTGCTAGCTGTAGCTCAGAAGCTCGTCACTGTCCGCCATTGGGTGCTGGACAGATCAGCTCACAGACTCAGTCTAAAACTGAGGTGAATTACACAGTCGAGCATTTTAGTCACGATGAAAACCTTTTTCATTTGATAAGTTTTCAACTAATCTGATGACTAACTTTCAAAATACACAACAAACTATGAATATTTACATTCAAAGAAAGAACAAAATATATTCTGGGTTGTGAGGTTGCAGGAAAAGTTTAACGTGAGGCAAATTTGTTTGTCTATATTAACTTTTTGTTCTCATGTTGTGAGGAAACACCATTTTTTTCATCACATAAAACATTGTTGAACTTCCCCCAACTTCTTCGTACATACGCACCTGCCCCAGTGCGCTCCGAGGTTTTGGCCTATTTGTGTCAACATGTGGCTTGGTCCGTGTTCCCATCGACACGTATGAGCCCAGTGCTCTGCGCTCCTCTCCAACTCATAGTCCCACACCTGAGAACACATGAACACACAGTAGGAATTATTCTGCTTTGGAAAGATGATCAGCTCTCATAGTTAAATAGGATAAGCAGCCAATATTTTATTGTTATTAAGCATGGTAGTATTAGTATTCTCTCGGGCAGCAGGTTAATCTCAAACATCCAGTCCAGGGTTACTTTGCCTTTGACAGAAGGCTGCAAACCTGAAACTCTTCTGATTTAAGTGGCCACTTACCATAGTTGTGGCTTTACTTGCTTTTCATTACAACTTGTTCAAATATCTCATTAGTCTCTTGAAGGAAACGACACTACCACAAATTCCATTGAAATCAATATGGAAGTAACCGTATACACACTTGAGGCAAAGTCTTTTACTTGAAAGGCTGTAGGCTGGCCTCTCGCAAATTTGACACAGTATAGTCAAAACTAGGCCTCTCCTATTAAGCACACACATCCACTCTGCTACACACAGACACATACATGAGAGACCACCACATCAACTTGCAGCTTTGTGCCACTCCTCAGCGCGGTTGTTTCATAGCTTGTTTCCAGTAAGTTTTGGTCGCATAAAACAATCTTAGAGATGGGGAGGAGGGGAAAAAAGCCAACACAAAAAAAAAATTAAAAAAAGGAGCACAGAGAGTCTCTGTTTGGGGGCTTGATGCCATCTTTACCGTAAAAGCTTAACAAAATCAAGCTGAACTGAGTTCCAAATACCTGAAAACTATTCACACACCTCTTGTTTTGAACAAAGCAGGCCGTGGGTCGTGGCCGAGCAATTTGAACGCCGCAGCAAAGTTAATTTACTGTTGACTCTGTTGGGGAGGGAGAAGAATAAGCGCAGTGTGCTGTGCTGTTGGCCCACTGTTTGGTTGCATTACGGCTATCACGCGTCAAAACTAATAGGATAATGCTTAAGTGTGGAGCTGTAACTGCTCTGCTTGACCGCCATAATGTGTTCCATATGTTTCTTACTGCTGCCCATTCACTGTGGTGCTGCTTACTGTTCAAGCCTGATTGGTAAAGTGATATTTGGACTGTTTAGTTCTTTGGCCACAAACCAGCTGTGGCCAATATAGCAGCGCTGAGGAGATTTTCTGCTCAAAAGTGCTTCATGTTTGCCATGTGATGCTGTATTTTACCAGGATCATTATGGTGTATTGTAGCTGTTAGGCAGAATTCTCATCGTGCTCATTTTGATTCTATTTTTTTTGTCATTTCAGCTAAAATATTGCATAAAAGTTCTATTGACAACAAAGATAAGTGTGATGTAACCTTTAGTGAGTGTTCAGACCAAAAACACAACTGCGATGTGAGAATGCTGCTACAGCAACAACTGATAGGTTTGATGAAATATGATCTAGTAGCAGTTTAGTATAAATATCAATGAATTAAAGGGTTACCAGTAGGAGGGCTGGTACTGATACCGATGATTAGTTACCATGGAGACATACAGTTTAATTGGAACAGATATGCATTTGCAGAAGAAAGAAAAGAAAATGCATCACAAAACTTAGTTAAAACGTGTTTAGGGAGGGCCACTCGTCACGGCATTTGCATAAGAGCCAAAGTAACACATCTGTAAATTAGCATATTTGGTCGAGAATTGGTAAAAAAGAATATATATATAAATATTGACAGTGTCAGCTCTAATAGCCAACATTTCCTCTGACAACTCCTAGTTGCCAGACAGAAAAAACTGCATCACAATCGGTTCAAAATACTTCTCAACTATAGAGAAACTATTGGCTCCTTTCCACCTAAAAAACCAAAAAAACAACACTTCTTCATTATAATGTTAAAGCCTTGTTTGATAATGCTGCTGCTGGAATATTTTATCACTATTTCTCATAATTTTGTCCAGGTCATTTGGGAAAATCTTTATACAACCAGCAGGAATTCATCTGTTTTCGCTGCCTCTTTGTAATATTCTATGGCAACCCAAAGGGAGGCAGGTGTGCATGACAGCCTTTAATCTCAGGAATAACAGATGCCAACATTTTTGGCCATGTTTGTCCCTTGCATTTAGCAGTAGAATTATTGTGTTAAAACTACTTTACCAAGAATGCACATTAGCACATATTTGACCAAAGGTGCATTGTGACTGAAATATCCAGGTCTTATTTATTTATTTCTTTTACCCATGTCTTGTGCGTCATTTGCTTTCTGCAACATGGTGGTCTCGTTTAACAGAACAATGGAGCTGTGAACCTTCATAGAGCTAATCGTGGTGATTTTAGGGCAGTAATCAAATCATAAGGTGCATCTAAGGTGCTGGACAAGAGGTGTATAAGTTAGATAAGAAGGGCAATTTAGCTGAAATGTGGGTTGTTGCTTAGAGTCTGTGGCTCTTGTATTATGTGGCAGCTACTGTTTGCTGATGACTGAAAATATATTATACGCTGAAGAAGACAGTGTTATTCTATCATAGGAATGCAAGTCTGAACAAAAAAATACTGTTTGATTTAAGTTGGACTTTAACAATTGGGGTAGTCTCTCAGAAACGATAACAGAGTATTTTCTTACAATTTCTTTTTTTGGGGGAGAAAAACTATTTCATCCCCTCAAACCAATCCTAATTCAAATCCTGAATAAAGGGCTACTTGTATAATTGTCCAATCTAAATTTAGACTCCCCCATCACACCTTTATGACACCAAAATGATCATTTTAAGTTGTTATTATGCCCATAGACATAACCAGTAGGTGGCCTCCTCTACAGCCTCTGAGCCGACAGTAGGACAAGTTATCATAAGATAAGTTAAGACCAGCTTTATTGATCCATCATTGAGGAAATTCACAGGTTTCCACTTATAAAGTTCAGCAAATGTCTACATTACAAGATTGAAGCTCAAGGTCCATTTTTACTTTCGTATTGACGAGACGCTTATTTACATTTTTAACCTTGTGCACCTGAGCTACTTGGTTAGGTTTAGAAAAAGATAATCGTTTTTGGTTAAAATACACCCCATCGCTACGTTGACGGCATGTTACAAAGTTCCATTTTGTAGGTTTTCAGGTTGATATTTTACATAATCTGGTGAGTTGGTGATCAGGAATTGATAACAATGCACCATCTGGCCTTCTGGCATAAGAATGAGTGCCTCTACTGTCGATATTTAAGGTATGATAGCAACTGATAGATGTGATTTAATGGGCTGATCATGCTCAAATACTATGGGCTGCATTTGACCTTTTCAACAACTTTCCAGAGCTGCCAGTTTGACAAGCGCTACCACTTCACCCAGTATCTGCTAAGGTGTCTGGAGAAGACCGTCTGTGGAGGATTTAAACTGTTTCTTCATTCTTTACATCTACTTCAAGTCACCATTCATGTAACACCACTGATGCTTTAGAGGAAGTCTGCATTGCTATCCCCGTTCCTACACATTAGGATATCAGAGTTTTCATCCTGCCTTTGGGTGCGGCATCCGCAACAAGTAAAAACATTTAAACGTGTTCTGACAACGCCTCACAGCTTAAAACAGCTGAACCCTAAGCCCTACTTACGAGGCAATAGTGCCCACCTGCACGGCCCAATACTTCTTCAGGTTATAATGAAATCTGAGTTCAGCACAAAGCTTTCAGTGCAAACAATCTACAGCGGATACTAATGATCTCTGCCAGCTCATTATTCTCTCCGTGTTCTTGTTATTCTTCCCCCTCAATTATCCAGTAGAGGGGAAGATGGACTGCCCACCAGCCTTTTTGAGAAAGGTCACAGTAACAACTACCAATCTCCTTTTGCATTCCAAAGAGCATTAAGTTTCTAAAACACAAACCTGCTTCCAGCCATCTGCCAGGACCACCTCTGCTACAGAGCTAAGTGCAAAACGTGTGTCCTTACAGCAAAGTTGGTGCTCAAGGCTGTGCTTTGCAAAGACAAATCTTCAAGAAGAAAACAAGAAGTTTGTTTAAGAAGTGCTTCATAGAAATGCTTGTAATTCATCTTACAGTATGGAAAGTGGCTGCGGTTATGGGACATTTAAAGAGCTTTCTAAGTGACTTGCCTTACATGCAAAAGGTGCCTTAAAGTCACCTACTAAACAGCTTTTGTATGAAATTAAGGAGTCAGAGCTGCAGTGGAGATGTAGCCCCCTTTGGCCTCCAAATCCTGCAATCTGAAAACCAAATACTTGGCCCTCATCAGCCCCCTGTCTTACCACATCATTATCATCAGTTATAGTATCCCCCCAGAAGAAACACTGGATTAGTGTACATAACATACATTTGCACTACCATGCCCCGCACTTCAAAAGACAAGGCTGGCCATGTTTGAAATAGATTCACCGCTGTGGCACTCGAAATGAGATGCATGGAGGATCAAACAAAAGATAACATTGGCCCGAGTTTGAGTGAGCTGCGATGGATGGAGAGGGAAAGCGGAGGAGGGTGAAGAAAAGCCTGAGGGGAAGTTTGCGAGGCTGAAGATCGAGCAAGTAAATGGGCAGAGCAGCGAGGAAAAAGAGGAGAAGTGGAGTGACGGAGTAAGGAGAGGGAAGGCAGGTTGGTTGAGGTAGAGGGCAGGACAACACTGCGGGGGTGAAAGCTGGATCCGAGCCAGGGTCAGCGAGGGCAGGAGGCGGGAGGCGGCCAGACGGTGGCTTTGGCTTGCAGATCTCGTTTTCTCTTTTTCCTTCCCTAATCTGCTGTCCTTAGCTGGCAGAGCATAACTGGCAGAAAGTGCTTTCCGCTGGGAAAGACTTCAGTGTCAAACCTCCCTGATTGGGCCAGGGTCACTCGAAGTTGTTCGATAGATGTGATTGCAGATACTAGTGCAGTCACAGGGACATGCTCTTCTGATTTTTCTTTTTGCTTTAAGGAAAAAAACTCACGTACAAGAGAGAACAAATCAGAGCAGCATAGAGTTGAACATAAGTTAATGTTGTCTAGTTCTCCATTGTGGCACTGCATGTGCTCAGTGAGATTCACCACCGAAATTAGTTTAATCAGTCTCTGATTTCAGACAGCAATTAACAAAAGCTGCTTCTCATTTCTCTCTTTGATTTTGTTCTCTGTGTCTTGCAGATGTCATCAGCGCACTGAATAATTATGTTAACACTTACTAATGAAGCAATCACTATATCATGGTCGTGACCATCGTTAGTTTGTGACCACTGCTGGATAGATGTCATCTTGTATACATGACTGTTATGATTAATGCTGTTCAGCTTTCAAATACAAGTTGAAGAAAATGCCAAGCAAGTGGCATTTTTTAAATTTTCAAAACAAGACTCTTTAATGCCAAAGTGAAAACCAATTTCTACAAAGTAATGGCAATTAGGAGCAGAGCTAATTCTGCATACTTCATGTGCCAAAACATGAACAGGTTTATTACATTAAATTAGGTAGTACCATCCCCCCTGACCTCCTAAGTATAGTGATGACTGATGAAAGGCCTAAAGTTGTGTAATTATCATGAGATTGTTTTTTGTAGTGATCAGATCTTTTTGTGAATGCAACGTGCTTTCGTAAGTTGTAAACACTGTGTGGCCACAATTTCTGATGGCCTGTGCTTCAGGTTATTATTAACACATTTTTGTCTTGTTTTATTCAATCTGTAAAGAAGGTAAGAGTTGTGCAAAGTAGTTGATGATAACAGGATGCTTTTTTTTTTTTGCTTTCAGAGACACGTGATCAGAAGCATCCTACGATGCCTGGTAACTTAATTAAGAAAAAGAAAAAAAAGCTGATTAACATCCAGTACTTCACCTTCTTTAATCTGAAGACTGATTAACAGTAATACCAACAACCACTACAACATTACAACCAAGAGGCAACACTGAAAGCTGAAAAATGAAGTCAACAAGGAAGTGCAGAAAACCACAGTTCCTTGAAAGTCCACTAGAGGCTTGCTCCAAAAGCGAGTCAGTCACCATAGACTGTCATGTTAAAATGCCAAACTCTACAGCAAAAATGAACATATTTACAGCCTGGCACACAAAATGATTTTGGTCTCTATCGGTAATTTCAGTGCTCACAACAATTTTGGAAGAGCCACCACACTGCTCTTCAATTAACCTGTCAGCGATGTCACAGAATGGTCCATCTTTATATGCAGTCCATGGTTACATCCAAAAAGCAGCGCCCCCTGTAGTCAGAGTTTATGATGGCTGCAGAATGTAGTGGAGCACGGTGAAGTGTTGAGCTCATTATTCTCAGTAGTCTAAGTATGACAAGGCAAACTGGACTGTTGCTATTGATATGTCATGACAAAGTGAAGATGCTACGCTCACCTACATGTCAAAGATAATGTCAGCCTAAAATTTAGTAACATCCAGGACCAGCTTTTATGTAAACGCTGTAGTATGTACTAGTCACAAACTGATCTTTTTTTTTTTTTTTTTATCAGTTACACCACAAATGAACTCTTTTGTCTGGAAGTGACGCTAGATTACTATTGTACTAGTGAGTCGGACATGGTTGCAGCTTAAAATAAAGCAGAATGTGCTTTTAGTTAGTATAAATGTGGACTGTCCCAGGGAAACCACTTTATCGTGTTTAGAAGTCCAGAGCTTGACAGGCCTGCTGTGCCTAGTTCCAGCTGCTGAAGTATGACTTGATGGTGTTTAGTGAACACTCAAATGATCAGATTTTATATCAGGAGTTTAATCCCGACACATTAATATCCAGTTCTAGCTTCAAAGTGTAACTAATACTGGTTCTGCAGACTGTTGCGTCCTCAGCACTCACCATGTACTCCATGTTGGATGCAGGAGGGTGGACCTGACCCCTCAGCTTGTTGTGCAAGTCCAGGATGAGGTGCATGTCTCCCTCGCTGATGGCCCTCTTCCCTCTCGACCTGGCCTTCCACCACTCATCATCCTTGCTCCTGTACTTGTCCAGGATGGACTCGAGCCTCGTGGAGTTGGTGAGGACGGCGGCCAGGACGGTCTGGCTCAGGCACAGGAACAAGCTTGCTGCTCTAACCCAGCCGGGGCAAGGAAGAGACCTCCTCATGACGGGGACAATAACTGATGCTGTGGGGAATACTTTTTGTCTGCAGAACAGAGAGAGAGAACACGTGTTGAGGTAGAATAGCTTCAGTTCTGCTTTATTAGCCTATCTGCATGTGGAAACAGAGCTTGCATGCATCTTTTTGGGCGCCTTTTCTCCATCAAAAAAGAACTCTATCAAAGTGCATATTAATCAACTCCCCTTCCAGCCTGAAACCTTGAATCTATCTTCTGTCTCAGTTTAATAATGTTTTAATTATGGGGGACTTCACTTCAAACAGTAAGTCTAACACAGCTTTCAGCAGCCTGAGTGCATCTGCGGGTCACTGCATCACTGCACACAGTAGGACCAGTGTAAACGGACTTTTCACACGTTATGTTACAGGGCGCAGGACTTAGTGCGCATGCTTAAGTTACTGAACTCTGTGTGCCAACATGCCCTCTGGGGAGACTTTGATATGGAATTTGTGAGATGCAAACAGAGATTCAATTATGGTTGCATGAGAGCTAAAAATATGAATGCATTTTAACGTTAAAACAGCACAACACTGTGTAATATGTTGGTGAGGTGCCACAATGAAAGGATAAAAGTAAGACTGACTCATAATAAAGAATAGTGCAAGTTTACCTCTAAATTCCGTCTAAAGTGACAAAAAAAAATATCCTCCAGGTGTAATATTCCAGATGATGATCCTCCTGGAGATTAGTGCAGAGTGACAGATTTCCAATTTAGGGCGCCTTTAAATCCATCCATCACACACACACACATGCACACACACACACTAAATGAGCGCAGGCAGTTTTTCGTACTGTACATCCACTTCTGCAGGACGGGAGAGCTCACAAAGGTCTGTAGGTACCTGTTGAATTCCTCAGGTCGCTCAGTGCGAAGCGGGCTGCACGGGACCGTTGCTCATTTTGCGCTTATATGCCAAACTGGCGCTTAGCAACGCTCAACGCAGCGGACCACGCCTCTGCAAACGCTCCGGCTCCACACACACACTAACACACACACCTACACACGCACACACAGGTCGGCAGGGATCTGTTGCAGCTCCAGGGTTGATCTATTTGAGGAGGCACCTGATCGCACTAGAAGTGACGTGAAGGTAAACTTGTGGATGTTGTGAGAGCAGCCCACTCCAGTTACTAATATTGCACATTTTGCTGTTTCCATTTTTTATTTTTTTTTTATTTGGACAGGAAGACAAAGTCAACACTTAGTTAATGGGAGAGGAAAAAATGACCACAGTCTTCAGTGCATGCCCAAGAATTGACATTTTAAGAACTCAAATATCCCAATTATAATGAACTGATAGATCTTTTTCTGTCATCATATCGCCTCTCATGATAACATGTTCTCTGTATCTGTGCAGTGTCTGTGCAAAAACAACTATAGTTAGATTTGCATCCGATCCATGAGCATCCGTGCTTGGCCCTGTTGCTCCACATCATTACTGTTTGTGAGAATGGCAGCAGCAGCAGCAGCAGTAGCAGCCAGCAGGGTGGCCAGTATTCCCCCTACAACACGACCACAAAGCACTGATTCATCTGCCTTAACACACACTAGAACATTTGTGAAAGTTTGTGGGTTTTGTGTGTGTCCATGTGTGTGTGTCTGTTTATATACTTTCCGCCCCCTCTTTTTGCTTCCTGTACTCCGACATGCTCTGTGCTGACTGTCCATCAGCACAGAAGAAGAAGAAGAAGAAGAAGAAAGAAAAGGGCATTTCTTTTAAAACTTCCATTAAGATACAAAAGCAAAATGGAAAAAAAGCAAAAAAAAGAAGCATAAAATAATGCAAAGAAGCCTGCTTATTGCACAGAATCATATTTAACTTTTATATCTGCAACATGGATGGAAAATTTCAACTAGGACTCAACCCAGACCTCAACTTTAACGTGACCAAATGATCAAAGCTTACTTTCTATAGCTTAATAGCTACATGTAGACTGTTTTCAACTGCCCTCACACTCACTTCTTGCCATGCTCAAGTAAATGGAGATGTGAGAATGTACCAAGACTAACGCTCACACTAAGATCTGAAGGCATTAACAAGGATGCGACAGTAAAAAAACGAGGATACAGTGAGAAATATGAAATGAAAGGCATATTGTACCCAATCCAAACACTGCAGCCTGACAAATCTATGTTTTTGGTCATTATTTCCTCGATTTAGTGAATCGTTTTTGCACCAATAAACCTAAGAATGTGAAGGAAAGTGTTAAGGTGGTGTATTACCAGCAACCCTGAGACACTGCAGCATATTCTCAGTAAGAGAAGTCTGGAATTTTTGGCGTTTTTGCCTTGAAAGAAACCAACTGATCAATCATCTAAATAGCTACTGATCATTTTCCTGTTGATCACCCACAAAAACATGTAATTTCCAAATGACTGCAACACATAAAGGTTAAAATAAACCTCACCTGGCTGAATGAGATTAATTCAAGTGTATGTCATTTGCAAACGGTGGTGTCGACAGTGTTTTAGTTAGAACAGCCTCACATACAAACAGTTCAAGCAAACATTTTCAGGATTTAGTGATTACTGTCTATGTTTTCCAAGTTTGGGGGATTTTACAGTATAATAAATTCAGTGGCGCTGACTAAGGCGTGCAGTAATTGCTATCTTCTACTAGCATCTGCTGCCCCCTCTTGGATACAGCAGAGCTTTTCAGACCCCTCAAAAGAAAAAAAGAAAAAGAAAACCAAAGCAAACCATCCATGCATCAGTGGTGTCTGAGTGGAGCAGGCCCATGGTAGCCAGTAGAGGTGCCGTTTACTTTACACTTTTAAATGATTTAAAGACAAGAAGAGGACGTTTTCCTGCATGCAGTGATTCATGATGAACTTCAGCTGTATGGACGCTCATTTATAATTGCAACACAACCAGAAACTCCTCATGTGGCGACTGTAAAGTCATTCTGAAGACTCTTTTTGGGGCCACACAAACACATGTACAGTGCATTAATACAGGGGAACAAACAACGAAAGAGCAACATATAGTGGTTTATGTTCTTTGCCATGTTGCAGATGTTGTAAAGCAAGTCACTGTTACATCAGTAGTTTACAGTCCGTGGTAAAAAGCAGTGTAAAGCAGCCTGGCTAATAAGAATTCAGAGTGAAAAAAATGACCTCCAGAAACAGTAATATTAATCTCCACACTGCAAATATACTGTTGGTGAATTGAAACTGAATAGATGGCCAAGAAGCAAGGGTAAAACCAGGACGTGTGTTTGAAAAGATAAAGTATTGAGGACATGCTATCTTGTTTGCTTAACCCAGTTACATGTGTAAAGAATAATTAGTTGTTTATCAGGGAGATATGTAAGTATTTCTTCATGTTGCCAGGCAACCAGCAGAGATGCTGCACAGAGACGCTTGTTGAACTGACTGTTCATTTTAGATTTGATTTCATTGATCACATTTTAAACTCATCAGGGTCTGGCTCCAAGCTGTATCACAGAAATGCTGACCCCCATATGAGCCAGTTTGTAGCCTAAGCTCCCTAAGGTGGGGCCCTTCTGATTGTTTTAGATTCGAAGCTTAAATAAAGGTGACGGGCTCTTGACATTATGGCTCCTGAGGAGAAAAGCTTTGCAGAATCAGTGTCTTCTTAAAACCCATTTTATAGACTTACTTTTGCCCTCTTTTCCTCTGTACTATGACAATTTTGGTGCTTGTTTTGTTTTATTTGTACCAGTTGTACCGTCGCCTCACAGCAAGAAGGTCGCCGGTTCGCGTCCCGGTATGGACACCTGGGATCTTTCTGCGTGGAGTTTGCATGTTCTCCCCGTGCAGCGTGGGTTCTCTCTGGGTTCTCCAGCTTCCTCCCCAAAAACATGTTGAGGTTAATTGGTGATTCTAAATTGTCCGTAGGTGTGAATGTGAGTGTGCTTGGTTGTCTGTCTCTAAGTGTAGCCCTGTGATAGACTGGTGACCTGTCCAGGGTGTCCCCTGCCTTCACCCTGAGTCAGCTGGGATAGAGTCCAGCCCCCCCATGACCCTAGTGAGGATTTAGCGGTGTATAGATAATGGATGGAAGGAAATCTGAAATGCTCATTAGTGGATTAATAATATTTAACACATTCCTTTTATAATGTTTGTAAGTTTTACCGAAATATCAAACAATCATCTGCCTTGTGTTCATTTTTAGATTTAATAATGAATTTGCAGATAAACAAATATTAAGAGTAATTACTTTTATTGTTCAATTAGCTAATAATAAATGAAAAGCTTGAACCATTTCCATGGCACTTGTGGTCCGCCATAGAAATAATGAACAATCACACGACTACTAATAATAACAATAATCATAGTAGTAGCAAAAAGGATGATGATGATGATGATGATGATGATGATAATGATGATGATGATGGTTAATAAGTTGAATATGTATTTTGGAAATATTTTTTTATTTTATTGTGATGTGGCTTTGATAATGCTGTGATGATGGAGAGCGAGTTAAGCCACCAAATCTTGAACACACACACACACACACACACACACACAGCTTCGTGAATGAGTGTATATCTTGTGAGCGGATTAATGCAGCCTAAAGGTGGAGCAAAAAATTGTGAAGGTTTTGTGGCGGACGGGAGAGTAATCCTTTGAGCTGTTGGGGAGACACACAGAGAGGGACGGACACGCCGAAGTATTTACTCTCGGATTTGATGCATTTTAAAAGGAACTGATGGGTTGAACAATACTTTTTTTTTTTTATTATATTATATTTTTACAACCCAAAAAGGATGCGTAGGAGCTGCTTTCAGTCTAAACTGTTTAATGGCAATATGTGAGACAGAGCTGCTCATCCTCAGGGAACAGAAATGGTGCACAAACTTCTGCTGCCCGTCGGTGAGTTTACTGCTGTGGACATGTTTCATAGCTGCATCTGATTAAAAGAAACAAAACAAGTGTTAAACCTTTAAACATCATCGATTATTCATATGAATCACAGCAAAGGTTTAGAATCCCATTTGTTGTGTTTTCTCCCGTCTGGTAGAACTTATTTTTTTTCCTATGTTTTCAGAAGTTTAAGCTGCTTGTAATCTTGTTCCTCTTGTATTCTCTCAGCTTTTGCAGCAAGTCTCCTCTCCTCCCAGCTGTCCTTTGCCACATCAACCAAAACCAAAACTCAAGGTATCCTGTCACATCCTGACATCATTGTTCACCATTAATCATTCGGACAATTTGGTTATGTTTTCGGCGAAGATAACAGTGGTTGAATCATTTACACATTGATGGATTAATGGATTGATATGGCCACAAAAATCTACATAGCTAAGATGCCAGATTGTATTCAAATGTACTAGTACATATAAATATGTGTTTTTCCCAGTCAGACAAAACCACAGACATCAGCTCTGAAATTGTAGTGCACATTTTTCTTTCTTTTGATTTTTGCGAAATCCTGACATGATGAACAACTAATTAATTAATGACAAAACATGCAAAAAAGACAAAAAAAAGACCAACAAGTTGTCATTGTGACCACATAATGCCGAATCCACAGTATAATATAATGATACATTAAATGAGATTCCTTTGGTAAAAGTCATTTGGGGAACGTGGGCGTATTCTTCGGGTCGATCAGAGCATTGACAGCCTTCTAATGAGCACTCAGTGGACTCAGAGCCACATCATAGGATAATAAATAACAATCTTTCTGTTTGTTTTTTCCTTCTAAGATGGACAAAAACACTGGTTATGTTTGTAGTCTCTCACAATTAAAATAGCAGACAAACTGTGATGCTAACAAGCCTCCAAGAAAGTTATGTTTACCATCCGCAATGTGAAGTCAAATTAATTTAGCAACCAAATTAGTACGATTTTTAGAGGAAGAATTGTAGAATGAATGGCAGGTTGTGTAATTTCTCGGTCCTGTTTATCTGTTTGTACACTGTTTGCAGTGAAGAACAACTCAGGTGTGACCCCGGCCGGACAGTGTGGGACCTGGATAAAGGAGCCTGATGGAGGCTATTTCACTTCACCCAACTACCCCGAGAGATACCCGCCCGAGAGGGAATGCATTTACATAATAGAAGGTGAGACTTTTTTAGCCTCACAAACCCTCTTCCTTTAATCTGACCTCCTGGTAACCTCTCCTCCTGCTGCAGCTTCTCCCCGGCAGTGCATCGACCTGTTCTTCGACGAGAAGTACTCCATCGAGCCGTCCTGGGAGTGCAAGTTTGACCACATCGAAGTTCGCGACGGCCCCTTTGGTTTCTCGCCCATCATTGGCCGCTACTGTGGGCAGGAAAGCCCGGCGTACGTCCGCTCCAGTGGGAGGTACCTGTACATCAAGTTTGTGGCGGATGGCGAGCTGGAGGCCATTGGTTTCTCTGCACGATACAACTTCACGAAAGGTGAGTGAGACTGAAGGGGAGTTGACCTTAAAGCTGCACTAATCAATAGTTTTAAATCAAATATAAATGCACTGACTATGTGTGAAAAGCAGCCGTTGTGACAAATCCCATGAGAATTATCATCAAATTATGCAGTTCTCTTTAGTTTCAGGGTGAATTTCAGCATCCTTCTGCTCTTTATTTGGGTTTTAAAGGCCAAACTTTACTGTTTTGGTTTGTTTTTCAGTGAAAAAGCTTGAATAACATCATTGCATGTTATTTTCCAGCATCAAATAGAGAAGACGGACAAAGTTAGCAACTATTCAGCGCAGCAGAGCTTTTAGCATGTAGCGAGGAAACAGATATTCCTTTGTAGTGTGTATTCACCACACAGTTTAAGGTTGCTTTGCATCATCCGGTGTAAATGCTATTTTGTATGATAGTTTAAGTAGATGGGTAAATGGAAGTTTCCGAATTCATTAAAGTTTTAGTATGACCTGTTTAGAAAACTGTATTTTATGCCAAACAGAATCATGGAAACTTTCACAAAAGCAGTGCAGAAGGAAGAGTAAATATTTGACTCTTAATTAATGATATATTGCAAATATGCAACTGTATGCTAACATGTTTGCCCAAAAAGTCAGTTAATCTACCTTCATCCAAAGCTCTTTTACTCAAGCAAGGAAAATAAAAATAAAATCCAGTTTGTTCTACAGAGCCTAGTTTATCGAGGAAGGTAATATTCAATTTAAAGTATTCCCAATCTTACATCCAGGGTCTCATTTATGGCAGAAGTCCAGTGATTATGTCACTGATCCACCATTTCAGTGTCACCGAAGTATCTAATTTCATTCATAATAATGATTAAATAATAAACACTTTTGTATTGAATATTTGAATCAACATAAACAAATCAGGTGTGTGACCTCTGTGGCTGACAGGAAGTCACATGACCTCAGTGACGGAAATCATCCATCTATTATGTAATCTAATGGTAGCAGTGCGGTTGGATAGCTTTACAGTGATAAGGCTAAAAAAGTTATTAGATTTTTCTGAGTTTTTAATTAATGTTGTTTATCAAACTTTCATCAAAGAATCCAGAGAGCATAGGTATACGTTTAAAATAATATTTCTGTAACTTAGGTTTATAATGGGTACCGTACTGGTAAATACAAACTGTTTGATTCATGTTATATTAAAAAAACAAGGACACAAAGAAGACCATCTTCGGTTGCTGAGATTAAACCATTTTCTGTCAACTGCGGTGGTGTTGACATGGTCTGCCATCTTGTTTGCAGCGAGGTGCAATTCAGAAGTCTGGGTACCACACTAACAGGGTCATTTCACTCAAAATAGGACAAAGTGTTGACCTTACTGACAGCATTGTGTATGTAAGTTGTAGCATGTTGCTCCGACTCAACACCAGAAAGTGATAATTGGGAAGTTGTCCAGTCATTGGTTTACATACATATACACCATCTTACGAGACGATATCAACTGTAGTCACTGGACTACACTGTATGGAGTGGGTTGTTGCATTATACTGGATTACTAGGACACTAGGTGTACCTATAAAAAACTGCATCCAGACATCAGGGCTGTATAGCTAAAGAGTTGTAATCATGGTTTAGCTTTCACAAAATACTCTGCTGTAGATTTCATGCTCTTGTGAGAGTGTGTCCAAAAAAAAAAAAAAAAAAGGAAAATACAGACGCTTTTCATAAATTAGCATTTCTGCTCCACTGTTGTTGCTGCAGCTCTGTCTGGCTGGCAGGACGGCCGTTCAGAGTATTACTACGGCTCTAAGCCTCTGCCTCCTCTCCTTGGAACTCTCTCCCAGTCGCCCTCCCTGCTGCGAATCTGACATTGTTGTCTGCCTCGTGCCAAAGTCGTTCACCTCTTTTACCCTGTCTGTTGGCTTCTGGCTTTTCTCTCACTCAGTTTGCACAGCGAGCACACATTTGCATGCACCCATGTATTTCCAGTGCCATGATGGTCAGTGCAGCTTTGTGATCACAATGCATCAATGGAGCAGTATAAGAAATACATGCGTTGCATCTTGGCAAAAGTGGCATATTGCAACTTTGATAATGGTTTGGTTGCATGCTGCAGGAAATGTGCTTTATTTCCAGTCTTAGTGCAGCTGCAGCTGACAGGGGAGGGGGCGTGCAGCAAACACACACACACTCGTGCACATACACACACACACGTTCCCTCCGTGTCACACACACACACGAGAGTTAATGAAAGCTTGTCTTCAGGGGAATACAGCTTGTCAGCGCTGAGCCGCAGTAGCAGCTTAAGGGAGTCAGGGGCAGAGGCTTTATTAACAGATTTTATAGGCCACCTACACTGACAAGGGCCAAAGATTAATCTGCATCCCTCTGTCCATCCATCCAGCCAGCCATCTTTCTTTTCTTTTTGTTCTTAACGTGATTGAGGCTCTGCACGTTATTGTTTTTGTTCCTCAAGGGATTGTTCCAGTTTGAGACCTTCTACTCCTGATGATGATGATGATGATGATGATGATGATGATTTTGATTCCAGAGAGGAATTCACGTCACCTACACTTAAGTGCCTGAGGCTGCTAAACCTTTATTAATCATCAGATAAAACGTAGGTATTAATCCACCACAATTTTTTGTTAAGTCCCCCGTAGCTTCCAGTATTAATAACTCATTAAGAAAACTCACTAATTTATATTTTAAAAGACTGAAACATTTAAGCACTTAAACTAGCAAACTATCCCTCTAAGAAGATACTTAGCATTATTGTCAGATCAGATCAGGAAAAGCCGTTTTCCGTGTGTTTACATCAAATGTAATGAGTCCTTAATGCCAAATGTTAATCTCCTGTCTAATTCCGCCCATCACGGGTGGCGGGAGGGAATAAATTCACCAACATGCCTGCATACAATTTGGAAAACAGCAATGTCTTTTCTGTTTAAGCAAGTAATAGGAGGTTACTGCTCAAGACATTTAGCATCCATGTGGTCTAGGTGCAACTATAGCACAAGGTAGTGCTAACATTGCTCATACTTTGACAGAGGATGTATTTTTAGTGCATGATTCCTCTAATTCAAAGTGACTTTTAAGATGGTGCAAGTCGTCTAGCAGAACCTAAAGGTCCCCGATTTTGTTTGCTGGAAGGGTAGCGTGCTTTGTATCAATATCAAGCTGGAATATTTGTCTTCTGCCAAGCTTCTGCAGACAAGGAGTCATCTTGTCAGTCAGTTTTTTTGGTATGTTCATGAGCATTCACAGTGCCATCTATAAATGTCATCTCCCCAACACCCATTTCACTCATGCAGCCCGATGTTGCCACACTTCTCCTCCATGCTTCATTGTTGGGACTCTGCATTCACTGTGGTAGTCCTGACCAGATTCACAGCAAACGTGCTGGACCATATGTGGGACAACTAAAATGATCTTGGTGTGCATGCAGATAGACACAGCCCAAAGGTCCAAAGCTTGGAGACTTTTGGTGTTCACAGCTCATTTTCTAACCATATTTATCGACTTAGCAAATTTGAAATCACAGTCAGTTTAGTTGACGGGATCACAGGAGGCACTGAAACTTTTTAGTTTCTATACAGCCTTGTAAAGCATTTGGTTTTTATTCTTCATAAGACAAACAATTCTATTTGTCAGCTTAGAAATAGTGCAATTATTGAGAGGTGATGCAAATTTCAAGAGATATTGCACATGAGTGTACTCACTTTTGTTGTGTGTGTTTTCGTGAAGGCAAACACACTAAACCCCCATTCTTCATTATGCACAGATATTCTGGGAAAAGCTTGTAAGCTCATATACAACAATATGGTGGTAGTGATTGTGGTCCCTGGAGACTGGGTACTCTCTGCACATTTTCCTCTCTCCATGTACAGTGTGTCTTGCTTCGCTTTCGCAGATCGCAAATCAGCATCACCACATAATGCGCAGTGTAAATGTAAAACTGTGAAGTGTTCCGTCTCACATCACTTGTCCAAGATTGGTTTTAAATAGACAAAATAACATGTATGGCTGCCTGTCTCCAACCTAAACCTAACTAAACCCATAGGAATTGCTTGCAAGCTTCTGATGTGAATGATCACGACTTTGGACTTTGTTCATTGCAATCAAAAACAAAAGGCATACGGAAAGAAAATCAGAAACACGCAATACTGGTCCGGATGTAATCAAAGCAAGAGGATTAAATGTAAGAAGAGACCTATGAAAGTAAACTTAATTTCATGGCATAGAGATTTTTTTTTCTCCTATTTTTCCCCTGAAATTGTAGCTGCTGCAGCGTCTGATAATACTGAACAGATCAAACATCTTAAAACTAGAGTAAATTCTATTGAAAAGTCATCTACAACTCTCCTTTATGGAAGTCTACGACCATATCTTCAGCATGTAAGTGGTGCTACAGGATCTTTTTGACATATTTCTTGACATATTTCTTGGAAAATGCACTAAAAAATCAAACCGTTGACATATACAGTAATACAGTGTTAGCTGAAGGTTTGCTTCACATGGCTGAATGTGTGCTTCTGCCATCACTGTTCTGGTCTGTACCATACATTTTCAAGCTATATAACACCAGAAGAGGATTTACATAAACCATCCTATATCTCATCTTTATTTGATCTTTGCATTTTTTTTTTTTTCTTTTATTGGGTACAAAGTCTGTGGGAATATATTGTTGCATCACTCACACACACACACACACACACACACACACACAGGAATAAATGTGAATAATCTGGCCAAGCCTGAAGCAGAAACGGGTAAGAAACATGAGAGGATTAATAAGACTTCTTGCTGATGTGAGCCTCAGTCGAGTCCAACCGCTATCCACGATGCTGCTTTAACGAAAACGAAAAAAACAACTGTGAAATTTTAGCTCTAAAATAAACTTTAGCTGAAAAAATCCTTGCTCCTTACCCCGCATTGTTTATCTCCAAACATTAAAAACTGTGCTGTTTTTATATGTTACACTGTTTGGTCTTTTTACTTACATTAACGTCTGGGTTTTTCACTCAATCTTAAACCGTGCGCATCCAAGAGAATTCAAAAGTAGACATTTCCATCAGCAGGTCGTCCCTGCTGCCGGAGTCTAATCTCTCCTGACCTAAGCCGGTATATCAGGATTTATAATCCACCTAGCAAGTAGATTCATCAGCACAAAGGTTTAGAACACAATATCTGTTCCCTTTCTGATGCTGAGTGTGTTTTTTTTCCTTTTTGATGAAGGGCATCAGGGTTTCAGGGGGGGTTTAAATGAGGGCAGACGCAATGTGCTGGTACAAAGATTACACAAGCGTCCACCAGCTGTGTTTTTATTCTGTGTTGCCATATGTCTTCAATATTGTTATTGTCATTGTACAGCGTTTATTTCTTTGTACTTAACCAAAAAAATCAAGAGGTCAGAGACTTGTGTTTTAATCGCTGCTCTTTTTCCTCGACAAAATTTGTTGCAGAGAATATTGCGTGCAGGAGATGACATACTTTTATTCTGCAAATGTTTCTCATCATTTTCTTCCTCCTATACTGTAGGTATCAGTATGTTTGCCAGTGCTACATGTACATATTACATGCCGACATCATCTTCTGTGGAACCTGCATTGACCTAATATCTTAACATGCACTTAAACATACATACGCTTGTTTTTCCATCAGTACATACAATAAAGTAGGAAGAAAAACATGTATGAATGGGGCCACAACATTAAAAGCACTCAAGTTTTCAAGCAGAACATTGCATTGTAACAAGATAATCAACTTTATCTCTCAGAGGTTTTAATGTTGCGGCTGATCGGTGTTGGTACATGTTATATGCATCCATTCATCCGTTCAAATTATTGGAGATAATTTCCTCTACGTTTCATCAGTTTTTGCACACGAAGCCCATTTCAGAACTTGCTCACAAACTACTGTTGTGTTCTGCTTTTAGATCCCGAGTTTAAAGAGCTTGGAGAGTTGCCAGCTCTACCATGTGAGTATTTAACTTGTGTGATAAAACAGCACCAAGCAGATGTTATGAAAATGAATGCATCAAGCCTAAGTGGTTAAAAGAAATGCTCATACTGCAGGAAGGGCATTGTTTCAAATTTAAATTACCATTTATAACAACCTAGCTTCATTTGTTGCTTACATTTTGGAACACTGTGACTTTGCTTAAAAAAAAAAAAAAGAGGTCAACAAGATAACAAGCGGGGAACTTTGTAACCACGTTATTTGGAAGTGAGCGATATTCAGAAAATGACTTTGTTGACAACAGTGCCATCAGCATCAGTAGACCTGTTTTAACTGGAACACAAAACTGTTCACTCTTCACAGTTTGTGAATTTGAGCTGAGCGGTCCAGAAGGGTTTGTGGAATCGGCTCAGATAGCCAGGGAGGCCCGAGCGCAGCAGACTGAAGCTGTGGACTGCAGGTGGTACATCAAGGCTCCACCCAGAGCTCGGGTCTGTATGCTGAATGTCAACTGTTTGGAACTGAGAAAATGCTGCATCACATCACAAATGAAATTCCATTCATCTATAAACTTTAGAAACTATCTATCTACCTACTACCTGCCTGAACCTTCTTCTGATTGGAGGCTATTGAGAAAATGGTCATTTTGGCAGGAATCTGTATCTTTGAATCTATACCTGAGAAAGTACAGAATGACATTTTTCACATGAAATAGTGTTTTGTTTGGCCAGCAAGAGTGAAATTTTACAACACAGCACACAAATAGATAGCCAAGTATGACCAAAATATATTTTACAAGAACTTTTTTTATATACAAAAGTGTTTTACACATTTTCAACATGTCTTCTTCAACAATATCAGAACTCCAGAAAGTTAAGGTTTACCCATCTAGTTCTAACAATTCTACAGGTACACTTTAGTGTCTGAACAAAAATCTAGTACAAACCACCTTTAAAATATTCCCCCTTCCACCGTCTCTCCCTTCTGCTCGCTCCACAGATCTACATGCGTTTCCTGGAGTACGAGATGCACAACTCCAACGAGTGCAAGCGCAACTTTGTCGGCATCTACGACGGCAGCAGCTCGGTGGAGCACCTGAAGAATAAGTTCTGCTCCACGGTGGCCAACGACGTGATGCTGGCGTCCTCTGTGGGCGTGGTGAGGCTGTGGGCCGACGAGGGCAGCAGGAAGAGCAAGTTCAAGATCCTCTTCACCACCTTCCATGAACGTGAGCGAATCTCTGTCAGATGTGTTTTAAAAGATTAGTGTTTACATGGAGGGAAAAAAGCAGAATGACTACTTTTGTTTTGACTGTTGTGTCAGAAAAAGATGTTAATTAGATTATATCAGATTAGTGACCTTAGTGGTTTTATTTTTAGTAGATTAAGAATGTTGACATCAAAGTAATCATTTATTAGGTTTGCTAAGTGATGAAATTATATTTTAAGGATGCACTGATTTATATTTTATACCAGCTGATTCAACAAATAATTAGAATATGAAAAGAAATGCTTGTGGTGGCAAACCAACAGAAAACTACAACCTAGATTTACAGTTTCTGTCAACTCTACAGAGCTGCTTAGATAATTGTTTTGGTTCTATTGCTAAACTCTAGAAAGTGACCAGTGAACATAACCAACACTAATACTGCTCCATCTCTGATAGAATAGCTTTTGTAGATATCAATATGTCAGTGTTGTTATTTAGTAAGTGCAGTTTTAAAGGCACTATGACTAGAAAATGTCTTGTTTCCGCACTTTACTGGCATTAAAGAAAAAAAAAGTGACAAAAAAAGCACACAGTTGCACATGAATAAAATATTACAGAACATTAAATCACTGATGAAGAAGCAGTTACCCCCCAGTAAATATCAGCCTAAACTTTATTTAAGAGTGAGTTTGAATTGTATTGATTTGTTTTGGTCAGTCTATAGCTGCATGTCTCCTGCCTTTTCCTTTTCAGCTCCTTGTGAGGGAGACACCTTCTTCTGTCATAGCAACATGTGCATCAACCACACGCTGGTCTGCAACGGAATCCAGAACTGTGTTTACCCCTGGGACGAGAATCACTGCAAAGGTAGGCACAGGCTGAGAAACTCCACCAGCTGTATTCACATGGTTGTGATTTTGTTTTTTTCTGTGTTGTGTCCTTAACTAGAGAAGAGAAAGGCGAGCATCCTGGATACGCTGGATAACACCAACCTCACTATCATTGGGATAACCTGCGGCCTGGTTGTCATCCTGCTCACCATCTCCGTCATCATCCAGATTAAACAGCCTCGCAAGAAATACATCATCCGCAGGTGAGTGCTTGAAAACTCACCCAGTGAATTAAGATCTCATTCAATAATATTATTTATTATTTAGAAATCAGAAATGTTGCATTTCTGTAGAAACCAACCACCAGTGAAGGGAGAGTTCATATTAAACATACCTCCCAGTGAATGTTGCTTGGACTGGAACTGTTTACCACAACTTTACAAGGTGGAAAAAGTTATTGACTCTTCGCAGCACCTGACTCCTCTTAACGCCCTGCAAATCTAAAAATTAGCAAAGAGGTGTAGAGCGAGTGGAGCAGAGGTGGGCCATGCAAATGTCTCTCGATCAGGCACTGTCCTTTGAGCCTTAATGCAAGTAAAGTGGGTGAGTTATGAAACAATTCCCTCCCTGTACAGTTGTCCTGAGTGGGGAAATTAGCCATAGAGACCAAAACCAATCTTTGTGCCAGGCTGTAAACATGTTTATTTCTGCTGTCAAGTTTGGCATTTTAATATAGGGATTGACTCGCTTTAGGAGTCGGCCTCAAGTGGCCATTTGAGGAACTTCTGCGTTGGCTTCATTTTTTTAGTCCCTTTAGAGAAAACTCAATAAAGCAGCTCTAAATATTTACGAGAACCTTTTATTCATTTGATAACTTGCAGACTAGAGTCCAGCCTCAACCAGTGTAGCCAGGTACTCCTCAGGTAAATGCATATTGTTATTTATATTAGATGACACTGGCTAAAGTATCTGAGCCAAGAATAGCAGTATAATATCTAAAAGTATTGGTATGTCACAGCAAGAGCCTGAATGTGTCAGAAAAATGTCGTTGTATGGCTATGAATGATGTGACAGAGTGACTTGTCAAGGGATTTGAAAGGATTCTGGTTCAGTTTTGCTGGAGCTGATAAAATGCAGCTGATCCTGCTCTAATCTGAATACCCAGACCTCAACGTCTGCAAGAACGTTTGTCAGATTAAAAAGTTAGAATTTTTAAGTACTTTAAGCAAATTTGAATTTGTTTGTGTGTAAATGCATGAATCACAGGCCTTCAGGTTTAAACTGCACGTGAGTAGCAAGGCAGAAAATAACTTTATATGGATATTTTGTATAGACTGGCGACCTGTCCAGGGTGTCCCCTGCCTTCGCCCTAAGTTGGCTGGGATAGGCTCCAGCCCCCCCACGACCCTAGTGAGGATTAAGCGGTGTATAGATAATGGATGGATGGATATTTTGTTGTTTCTGTTGCTCACACTGTTTATTCATACCCATGAGGATTTGTACTTGACACCTAAAGTCAAAGTTGGATAGAGTTTGAGAACTAAAATCAGCTTTTTGTTGTGCCTTCCTGAACTTATACTGGTATTTACAGTATGTTTTATGTGCACACTCTTCTCCTCTTTGTTTCCACAGAGATGACTTTGACCCTGCCCTCCTCCACCCCGGCCTTGAGCCTCCTCACTACGAGCTCTGCACTCTGCGTCGCGCCCCATCGGGCGAACTGACAGACCCGGCCTTGGCCGAGGACTTTGACAAGTTCCACAAGCTCCGACGCGCCGAAAGCAAGTGCATCCGTGACCACCACTGTGGCTCTCATCAGGGGAGCTTGCACGGCAGCGTCCACGGCAGCCGCAGCAACCTGAGCATGAGGGACGCCACCATTGCACCCGAAGCAGCTGCCCTTGTGCCCCCGGTGCCACCGATGATGGCGAGCCAGCAGTCGCCGCGCCTCTCTCACCACAACACGCCGACGGGTCGACGGAGCATCCTGGTGATGAAGCATAGCTACTCGCAGGACGGGGCGGAGGGTTACAGGGCGGAGGAGGAGGATGATTTGATGATGGATGATGGTCCCACCACCAGCCAGCACCACATGCACCGTCATCCGATGCACCACGGCATGGCAGGGCTGGACCACGCTGTCCATCGTACTCTGTCTAATGACTTCTGATTGAAAACAAAAGGCAAATAAAGAAAATGGTGGATCCAATTGGAACTGCATTCAAATTTATGGGAGGAATTATGGTTGCCAAAAGTAGGCCGGATAATGTACATTTGATAAAAGCTCTCCTGATCTAACCTTTAATCTACTGAGGCTAAAAAAGAAAAAGTGAGTTGTAAGAGTGTTTCTTTGTGTCATATAGTCCAGGTGAAATCCAGGTTTGACACTATATGAGCCTGCAGCTTGGGGAAACACACACCACTGGTTTTAATAGTAGTTCCCCCCAAAGCCAAAGAGTTTAGGAGCTGTCCTGAATACCACACAGCTGTGGCAATGTAACCTGCATGGGACTGGCAAGGAAGTAAAACTGCCCTATTTGTCAGGGATGTATTAAAGATGGATTTATAAGCACAGACAATGAGATTAATGTCTTCCATTCTACTGGATCACAGTTCCCTTTTTCCTTTTTTTGTTCCTTGTTTAGTTTAAAGTGTCAAATCTGACTTGTCTGACATAAGATCATATTTGAAATCACTTTGTGAATGAATGACTGTAGTGATTGTTTCCTATGTATTTTCATCATGTCACCACTGAAGCGAGAAAAAGTCTGTTTGGTAAATGTTAGATGTCACCTGTGTTTATATGTAATTCATACAGATGTTGTGCCAAAAAGTGATCTACTGCCAAAAACTGTGGTTTGTTGGTATACAGTTGGGTCCAACAGTCATAAAGAAATTATTTCTTTTGCAATTATCCTTATGTCTCTGTATTGCTTTACCCATTCTGTGACTTACATTATAACCAATCCACTCCTTTTACAAGTTTAAATAGCTTTAAAAGACAAACTCAGCTCATATAGTGCAGTTTTCCACCGTTAAAAAGTGATTGCAGCCCCTACACTGTAACTGAACTGCTGTTAATGCATTAGAATGACTTGATTAGGGTTATTTTTCAAAGATTGTGGCCCATAGAATTGTTGCAAAGGAGATACTTTCTGCTTTTTATTTAGAAATGCCATCTGTTAAACACCATACAAATTTAAAGTCCTCTCTGTTTCATTGCTATGACTGTTTGATGAAAAGAAAAAAAAAGACAAAAGCAATTGTAAATGTTTAAGTCTCATAAAGTGGGCAGTTTTTGGCAGACTATCACTTTTTTTGCACTACACCTGGTTGTGGATAATTTATTTCTGTTTATTTATTTATTTAAATAAATATTTTACCATTACTTTAATTTCGCCACAAATTCGTCATTTAATGTGTGAATTTATTTTTATTTCGAATTAAGTTTATTTATTCATTAAATTTTTTTCTACTCGTGTTGCCCGGGAGAGAAGACGGAGGGTAGGAACCCTAATCAGCCTGGCTTTGTTATCCACTCGGACTGATAACAGTGCTGCACAGGTCATCTTTTAGAATGCATGAGTTTAGGAATAGCTGGACTGCTGCTGTCATTTGCGAAATCTTCAGTTTATAATATTTTTTTCACTTGAGAGTGAACATAGTGAACATTTTCTATTTGTTTGAAGAATGTAAAATTTTATTTGCGACGCTTTAACCTTGGATAGCTACTAGCTTGCTAGCTTTAGCAGCAGCTGTCATTCTGCGAGTTTAGCTCCGTGTTCATTAGTTCACTACGGATTTATAAAGCAAAACGTTTCCGTTAAGCCAGCATCATGTCACAAGAGGAGCTTTTCCTGGACTCGGGACAGAGTTCCGGGGATGCGAAGGAGAAGAAAGGCAGAAGTCGCCTCGGCCTGGTGGTCACCGGGGTGGTGGGAGGGTCGCTGGTCGCCCTGTACGCGGTGGCGGCTCCGTTTGTGACTCCTGCTCTGAGGAAAGTCTGCCTCCCGTTCGTACCGGCGACCACAGCTCAGGTGGAGAATGTCCTCAGGGTGCTGCGGGCAAGATCAGGGACCCTGGTGGACATCGGGAGCGGAGATGGAAGGATAGTAAGTGCTGGGAGGCTGAACTAGACATTTTTTATGGTGGTGGACAGGCTGAGAGCATTTCTCACAATGGGGTTAGCAACTCACCAGAAGTGAATGTGAGCTCATATACAGTATAGTAAGCTTTTTATGTAACCCTCACTTAAAAACAGACAAAAAATCTGCAACAGTTGCTGAAGTTATGCGTTTCAAATTGCTAAAGCTTATTAGAGAATGCAGTTTGAATTGCATAGACTTTTGTCAAAAGTGTCCCTGTTCAGCTCAGGTCGTCCACCTAGTTGAGACATCACATTATATCCATTCAGCCTTTAGTTTCTTTTCATGGCTCCAGATTGTGGCTTAACTTGGGCCTGACATTGAGCAGCAGTTTTATTTCCAGAGCTTGTCCAGAGTCTGTGCTGCAGAAATCCTACAAGTATTTCCAGACTCGCCTCACATAAGATTGCTGTTGTTGCTGGACATGACTGACAACACTGTGTTTCCCTGCCTCCTTCTTTTTCAGGTGATCGCAGCAGCCAAGCATGGCTTCAAGGCATCTGGCTATGAGCTGAACCCCTGGCTGGTGTGGTATTCTCGCTACAAGGCCTGGAGAGAGGGAGTCCACCGCTCCACCTCCTTCCACATCTCTGACTTGTGGAAGGTCAGTGGTTCCTGATTAGTGCAGTATATTGTGTATATAGGCTGCAAAAAAAACCTTTTAGTTCCAGACATTAGATTTTACCGAGTAACAAAATGGTGACTTTTCATTATAGTAATCTCAATGTTTCTGATTCTTTTGCTAGGTCAGTTTTGCTCAATACTCCAATGTTGTTATTTTTGGAGTCCCTCAAATGGTGAGTTCTGATGTTTCTAAGTTGTATAAACCTTATATTTATGACATTTTCTTAGTCTATATCAGTCTTGTTTGTGTCTGTGTCTGCAGATGGACCAGCTGGAGCTGAAGTTGGCGAGCGAGCTGCCGAGCACAGCCAAGGTGGTGGCCTGCCGCTTCCCTTTCCCTACCTGGGTCCCTGAACACACCGATGGGGAGGGCATAGACACTGTATGGGTGTACGATGCCAAGACATTTAAATCACACCTGCAACACGGGACGACGAGAAAAACAACAGCAGATCAGCAGGAGACACCGGATTTGCACACATGACATGCAAACACTAAGTTTTGTTGTGATCACATGTTGTAATCTGGAGATGGAGGTTTGTTTAATCCCTGTAGGTGCTACGAAGTGCATTGAATGCCCATCTTTGAGACGGAGCGTGAAGAAAGCAAGAAAAAGAGACTGACTCTGCCCTCAGTGAGCGCTGACACTTGTGTTAAAGTCAGCCATGTTTAAAGTGGAGTGATCCACAAAGACATATTTGACATGTGTCAACAACAGACCAAGGGTTAAGCAGAATGTAAACTGTGATGATGTGAGAAAGTCCTGATAGGAACAAGTGATACTGGCCATCAGTGGTTGCAGATGCAGTGCAAGTTTCAGTCTTTGAAATCATTAAAATCACCTTTTTTGTGGACAGACAAAAAGATGACAAATGTGCTGTATTATAAATAATTTTGTACAGAAATCTCCTGCACTGTACCACATTTTTCGCCTTGTGTGTGTCCTTCTAAATAAAAATCAACATGTGGCTCGCTGCTCTCGGGCTCCATCTAGTGGTGAAAACGCCGCACAATCACGTGCTGTTGTTTGAGTGTGTCCTGACCGCTAGCTGATCAACTATGAAGTAAAACAGAAAAAAAAGCCTGACTTACATTTGCAACGCACGGTGGCGTCCGTGATGACCGCAGATTGAACTGATCGCCAACTTGAAATGTTTACATGTAGATAACAAGCGGCTTTCATACAGTAGGCTGATTAACCGGACTGCTGTGGAGCAGCCAGTCAAGATGGACACCGCTGAGGAAGGTAGCTAATGTTGAAACTTGATTACCCTAATTGTTAAACGTTAACTTGTAAAACCATTCACACTAACATTGCATGTGTCATAGTCTCGGTCACTCGCAGCTGCAGTCGGTGGTGATATATTGATTTTGCATTTCGCTAAACTTTGACAAAGGAGCACCAGAATTAAAGAAACCGCTAGCCAATTAGCGTTAGCTAGCCAGCTAACTGGTGCTAGCTCCCATCCGTTAGCTGTAAACAAAATGAGCAGCGCTGGGTTTCTGCTGTTTTGCTTTCACAGTCACTACATGGACCACAAGTGAGTTGTGGCGGCAATATTTAAGTACGAGAAGACGACAAATTCACTACGAAGTGACACGTAAAGTAGATAATTATCTAGTTGCAAGCTGACGTTTAATAAGTTTAGCGAATGCAACCGTTATTCAGTGTGATAAGCAGCACACGGTTCTGTCAGTGCACAGGACTTGTTTACCAAGTTACACTGATTCATTCTAAAAATAAAATGGCACTGATGACTTTAAAATCTTCGATATACTATCTAATCTGGCAGTTGTCCTTATTCCTGGACTGTCGTATCATTACATAACCATTCTGACAATAAGAATGTGTGTTCATGTTTTCCTCACATGTAAACAGTAATAAGTAAAGTCAGTCACCAGTAAGCTCCAGGGCTATCCTCACTGCTCCTTCTTCCTGGGCTATTTATAGTCGTTTTATTTTGGTCATCCAGTGACACAGGTAATCCACGGATTATAGTTTACCCTAGTCTGACCTGGCCTGCTTTGTTAACTGCACTAATATATCACACACTCCAAATCTGACTCATCTGAATAACATACATGTTCTGCAGAAAACAGAGCAAGAGCTGCAACTGTTTATCAGTTAGTTGTTAATCTTTTGTTATTTCATGAATCATTTGGGTGCATTTTTAAGAAAATAAATCAATTTTGTCTAGACACTTACATGTATGTATGACAGTAAACTGATTATTGTTGGGTTTTGGTCAAAACATGACATTTAAGGACTTAATCGTGGGCTTTTGGAAGCACTGATTGACATTTTTCACAATTTCCTGACATGTTATAAACCAAACAAGTGATTTATTAATTGAAAATAACTGACAGAATAATCAACAATAAAACTGCAGCTCTCGTTTTAATTATTTTCATAGTTGGCATCACGTCTAAGGTGTGTTGTTAGTGTGGCTCAAGATGTGAAATATAAAGAAACACATGGTCAGGTTCATTGTTCTGTTCTGATGAGACGTAGAAGAAGCAAAAAGCCTCTGTCGAGAAACACATATGATGTTCCTTGTGGCCGACAGCCTGCCCCCAAGCACTGCACAGATAAAACTCCTAAAGCTGACTTTATTAAACATCAGGTCTTCAATCAATGATTTAATCACTGACCACAATCTTGATTTCATGTTTTTATCTGAAACTTGGTTAGACTCAAATAACTGTGCAGCTGTTCTTATTGAATCAAGCCCTCCCAGCTTCAGTTTAATCAGTGAGACAAGAGAGGAGGTGGGGTTGCAGTTTTATTCAATATTTTTTCAGCTTTTGAATAGATAGCTCTTCAGGTGTAGGCCTCATCCCAGGCAGTGTTTCTTAATATTTACAGGCCTCCTAAATACTGTGCAAATTTTTTTTTTTGATGATTTTAATGAACTGCTGGTGATGATCTGTATTGATTTTGACTGCGTTGCTATTGTTGGTGGTTTTAACATCCACATCGACAACCCTCAGGACAAAGGGACCGAGCAACATTTTTTACCACTGTGGGCTGACTCAGCATCTAACAGAGTCCACACACAATAGGGGGCACACTCTGGACTTGCTTATCTCCAAGGGTCTGAACCTCTCCATGATTGCTGTGGCTGATGTTGGCTTGTCTGATCATTCCTGTGTTTTCTTTGAGAGCAATGTCTCAGTGCACACAAATGTTGCAACAGAAGTAATCACAAAACAGTGTGTTACTGAAAACACCAGTGAGATCTTTAACCAGATCTTCAACAGCTGCCCTGTCCTGGGGCTCAGTCAGTGCGCTGATAGATGGCTTCAATGCTAAAATTGTGCATGTTTTGGATACCATTGCTCCTGCTAAGGTAAAGGATATTTCAGGTAGGAAAAAAATCTCCATGGAGAAATGCCACACTGGTGAGAAATATTAAAAGAGAGTGCCCGAAAACAAATCTGTATATTCATTATGAGATCTATAAAGAGCAACTGAGGAGTGCGAGGCAGTCCCATTTTTCTGACATCATCACCAAAAACAATAGTAATGCCTTATTTGCTGCTGTCGACAGGCTCCTGCGTCAGTAGCACCTCAACTTGACTCCACCAGCGCCTGTAACAAATTCGCCTCATTATTTACAGACAAAATCCCCCAAAATTTGACAAATGGTCTGCTTTTTATCCAAAGCGCTTTACAATGTGTTTCTCATTCACACATTCACACACCAGTGGTGACAGAGCTGCCATGCAAGGTGCTGCCTTGGGTTGGGCGCAACGTCCGGTTCAGTGTCTTGCCCACTAACTGTGGAGGGGCTGGGGATCGAACCGCCAACCTTGGAGGACAACCCGCTCTACCCCCTGAGCCACAGCCGCCAAGCAGTCAGCAGCAGCCCTACATCAGGTCCAGGCTATGTGCTGTGCCCACTTAAAACTAACTTAAACAACTTAAATCCCATGTGTAGTCCTGTGTAGTCAGACCTGAATTATGAAAAACACATTAAGGCCGTTACAAAGTCAGCCTACTACCACTTAAAGAATATATCAAGGATAAAAGGACTGATGTCTGAGCTGGACCTGGAAAAACTTGTCCGTGCATTTATTTTTAGTCGCCTTGATTACTGTCTTTGCAGGTCTACCTACAAAAATCAATCAGACACCTGCAGCTGTTTTAAAACGACGCTGCTCGACTCCTCACTAAGAACAAGAGAGTGGATCATATCACTCCAGTTCTGAGGTCTTTACACTGACGCCCTGTCCACCAGAGGATAGATTTTAAAATACTGCTGCTGGTCTATAAGGCTCTGAATGGTTTAGGCCCAAAATACATCAGTGACCTCCTGACACAGTGTGAACCATTCAGACCGCTCAGGTCGTCTTGGGCAGGTCTGCTCTCTGCTCCCGGAGTCAGAACCAAACATGGAGAAGCTACATTCAGCTTCTGCGCCTCACATGTTTGGAATGGTTTGTTTTAGTGATTTTAAATGGTGTCTTTTAATGTGTTTCTTCTGACGTTTTTCATTACATTTTAATGTGTCTGTGAAGCACTTTGAATCGTCTTGTTGTTGAAACGTGCGATATGGATAAACTTTCCTTGCCTTAATTGAATGAAATGTTGCAGGAGTATGGTATTGGTGTATGCAAACTCATGTTATTGTGTGCTTCCTGTACAGCGGACATCTGTCGGGTATGTCGGTCAGAGGGGACCCAGGACAAGCCGCTCTACCACCCTTGTGTTTGCACAGGCAGCATCAAGTTTATCCATCAGGAATGGTATGTCGGTAACAAAGCTGCTAATCTAAACATGTGCATGACTGTTTGCTCTTGGCTTTTAAGTGAAATGCTGGATGACGTCTAGGTAGACCTGAATAAATAATTGCACACCTGACAAACAGCATTAACAGCCAGATGATAAAATGAAAATGTTTTGGCACTGAAGTGCTCAAAAAGTTGTGCGATTTTTTTTACTGCATCCTCTCTGACGTTGAGTACAATTTGCCACGGGATGAAAAGCATCAACCTATTATGCGTTTATGTTTTCACAGCTTGTTGCAGTGGTTAAAACACAGCAGAAAAGAATACTGTGAATTATGCAAACACCGGTTTGCATTTACACCAAGTAAGTTGGTTGTTTTTCAGTAAAGTGCTTGAATATTTTTAATGCATGTTCTTTCATTTAGAGCTCCTCTAAACAGCTAACTGTGACGATGCCTTTTTGTCTCCAGTCTACTCTCCAGACATGCCATCTCGCTTGCCTGTCCAGGACATCTTTGCAGGCCTGGTCACCAGTATTGGAACAGCCATCAGATACTGGTTCCACTACACACTGGTGGCCTTCGCTTGGCTCGGCGTGGTGCCTCTCACAGCATGTACGTCACAAGTTGGGCTGCACCTACTGGTTACTTTTGTTTTTTTTGCCGATTAGTTTCTCAGTTAATCTAGGGTCCTCCCATGATAATTTACCCAGAATTAAGAACTTTTCCCAGGGACTTTCTCGAAGAAAAGAAAAAAATCCTTCTGAAGGATAGTTAGTTTTTTTTAACATAAGTTTATCTCTCAGAGCTGAATTTCATTATGAAATGAAATGAAATGAAAAATACTTTACTTATCCCAGAAGGGAAATTCAATTATGCAGTTCTTTGTCTTCTAAACGTCACCGATTGCACATATTTTGCTTGATTAAGTTGAAATGTGCACTGAACATCTGTGAAACCCTGAGAATAATCGCAAAATGTATTCATGGAAATAGTTGTAGCTGAATGTTTACAGTAATCAAATTAGCAAAAATCTATTTTTACAAGGAATCTTTAATTTCCAAAAATGAATGCCTCAGTTACATTTTGTTGCCTTGCAGTGTTAATATGGTTCTGTCTTATCTAGTGCATTAAAAGCTGACTGGCCTCACTGAATATACCATTGGAGCTGAAAAACACACTATTTCATGTAGATTTTCCACAAAAACCTCGTTTAAATTCCTTGAAACTTTTCAGTGGAAAAGTGTTTTTTAATAATAGCTTACTTTTTTTGACTTTTGACAGGCTGTGATATTACATTCAGTGGTTTTATATATCATAGGTCGGCATTGTAGTATGTTGACTTCATGGATTTTTATCTCTGTGTGACACCCATAGAGTCTGTTTTTCATTAGGATCAAGCAATTTACAAGTTAAAGCTTGTAGTGGTTTGGTTTGGTGCATACTAGATGATCCCATCTGAAAAGGTTAGATGAAGGTTGATATTTTTTCTTATGTGCGGTGAAACAAAACCTGATTTTGATCAATTTTCCAAAGTTGTGGTTTTGCAATGTTTTCACAGTTTTCTTTGTTGCTTCGTTTACCAAACGATTAATGACAAAATAATAGTCATAATATGCCTGTATGAAAATATTCACAATGAAAACAGCCCTACTTCTAAACCACAAGTGACCTCTTTAACAGAGAAATTAATTTCCCCATGTTTACTGGCAAACACGAATACTTGGAAACCTTTGTAACAATGAAAGCGTGTGGCATTGGGAAACATCCAAGGACTTTCTGTAGTTCAACTCCAAACTTTTGAGTTCACTTGATATGAGCAGATTTGCAAAAATACTCAGTTTGCCACAATTATTATCCTTCAGTCTTAACAATTGACTATTAAGTAAAGCATATCAACTCAGTTCATTTTAGTTCAAGGTGAATTGAATCACTTGTGCTCCAAATACAAGATTTAGTTTAGCATGAAGAGCAATGAATTTCCAAGAATTTGAACCAAAGTTTTTAGTTTTCAGTTCACCCCATCTGACAGTTAAAGAGATGATCCTCGTGATGTTGTTGTTGTTATTGACATTACTGCCCTTGTTTTTGTCTGCTTTCCCAACAGGTCGTATCTACAAGTGTCTATTTACCGGCTCCGTGAGCTCTCTCCTTACCCTGCCCTTAGATATGCTTTCAACGTAAGTCTCTGGGTATATATTGTAGTTCTGTGTCTTCATGTCTTGGAGTTTTTTTTTACGTCTGTGTCCCAAATTTATAGTCTGATGGACCCCTTAGCGCTGTCACATGAGCTGAAATACTGCTGTATTCACGCCACCCATCATGTTGAAAATATGTTTATTTGAATTGGCTCTAAACTTCTGTTCATGGCATTGAGCTGTCTCTTTCAACTGTAGACTTGCAGTAAGTCTTTGGCTCACACTAGACCACACATCATGTATTGAATGTTTCAGGATGAATACACATCTTATTCTCCCCCCTCTCAGCTACGATGTTAGCCTCAGGTCCCACACGTCCATCAGAATAGCGATTCGTACATGTTTCTGCAGAATAACCAGTTTTGTGGATTGGAACCGACCATGAAATTCACACAGTTAACGTGGAGGGGGAGGGGTTCATTTATCCATGTCAACCATTTATGCATAACTGTTTAGCCCTCAGCGCTTTCTCTCCCTCACTGCTTTTTATACACTAGTTTTGCAACACAGGGGTCAGAAGTTACAGGTTGCTCAATATGTGTTTTTTTTCCCTCAACAACTAAATTTCTATTTCTTTTAAATTAGTTGAGCTGCTTTGCAAAAATAGAAACGTGCCAATGTCTTCCTCGCAGGCAAAACCTGCTTGCCGACTGCCTTCAGGGCTGTTTCGTGGTCACGTGCACGCTGTGTGCCTTCATCAGCCTGGTGTGGCTCAGAGAGCAGATTGTCCACGGTGGCGCCCCTCAGTGGTTGGAGCAGAATCAACCCCCTCTGGTTCCGAACCAGCCCAACGGCCCGGCACCAGCTAATGAGGTAAGTTCGAATTCTGCTAAAGACCAACTAGGTTCACTGTCGGTGTAGGTTCCCTCTTATATGCAGTCCAATGCACTTTTATTCTGCATGTCCCATTTTTAAAAAATTGCAAAAAATAGTCCATTTGTAGGCTGCAAGTTGGCTCGGTGGTTAGTACCATGGCTTCGCAGCAAGGGGGTCACCGGTTCGTATCCCAGTGAGGACACCCGGGATCTTTCTGCGTGGAGTTTGTGTGTTCTCCCCGTGCAGCGTGGGTTCTCTCCAGGTTCTCCGGCTTCCTCCCACACAGTCCGAAAACATGCTGAGGTTAATTGGTGATTCTAAATTGTCCGTAGGTGTGAATGTGAGTGTGCTTGGTTGTCTGTCTCTAAGTGTAGCCCTGTGATAGACTGGCGACCTGTCCAGGGTGTCCCGTGCCGTCACCCTGAGTCATCTGGGATAGACTCCAGCCCCCTACCACACTAGTGAGGATTTAGCAGTATATAGATGATGGATGGATGGATGAATGGATAGTCCATGAGCTGTAACCAGATTCTGTAAAAAAACAAAAGAAATGTGTGAAAATTCATCACATCCAAGAGAAGCCCCTCTGCTGCAACCAATAATCACGTGACAATAGTTAGGTCACGTTTTTGGCTGAGCTGGGTTGAACTGCAGGCTGTGCTCACAAAGAACAGACAGGAAACAAGGATGTAGCAAATAATTATAATTATCAAGTAAGTATCAAAATATCTATAATATATCAAACCAATCTTTTCTTTTCCATTATTGGTAACACCTGTGGGAGCTTGGAAATGTGTCGTACAATGTTGTAATGTTGTAAAATGTTGATTTCAGTTTTTTTTGTGTGAAATGAGCAATCAAAATAATTAAATTTCTTTTTTTAAATGAATTATGAAATTATAGCTTTGTCATATTGAACAAAATAGATTTTTGAGTTCTGTCTGTGTTTGGCCTTGCTTGTGCTGTTTCTATTGAGGTGCAGGACTTAGTATTACAATAAAATATGAGCCTGCCATGATAGAAATGTGACAAAAACACACACAAACTGCCTGGGGCTAGCAGGGTGGACAAATGAATAATTAAAGTTATACATACAACAGCACATATTAAAGACTCTGCCTACCTGCTATAACTGCAAGTGGTCGAGCAACAGTCTGTTAGTGATTATTTAGTTGAAAATTTGCCTATTCATAAAAGCTACTCCTAATAATGATCCCTTTAGGAGGATAAAACTTCTGGTCAGAAGAAATCTAAACCTGGTAGGCTAGCCTACACAATAACACAACATTAGGCTATAATGTTTGATTAGTGTTTGGTTAGTTACCTGAACATAATCAACATCACGTGAGGACAAAAAGTTCATAGAAGAAGCCGTTCTATATTGTTTATTTCATTGTAACATCATAGTATAGTAGAGTTAATGTTTCTAAGTTTTAAAGTCTGGTTTATGTTGCAGTGTAGGGAGCAAAACAGTCACTCTGCTCCAGCTATCTGCAGTAAGATGGAGTTAACATGAAAACAAGAGCTGAAGCCCCGTTATGCCACAAGAGGGAGTAAATCCTTTGGTGAGTGCCTCTGTCAGGAGTAAACAAAGACGAGGCAGGACAGAAACGAGCATCAACACACTGTAGTGTGGAACACTCACATGGCCACAGAACCTATCGACAGTCAGTAGTGACCTGCAGTAGCCTCATCGCTCTACGATCAGACATAGATGTAGGTCATTTGATCTCATCAGACAAACATGCAGAAATGGAAATGTCAAACTATTGAAATTTTAAATTCCTGACCACAGAATGAGTAAATTGGCTTTTCTCTGTCAGGTTTTTCATTACTTTTGAGCAAAACTAAAAACACAATAGGCTCAGTCATTTAAAACCATGTTGACAATACAGCAGGCAAATAAAGCACGCTTCCAGAGGTTTTCACTGGAATACCAAACCCACTCAGCCCTGGTTCACCTTTTGATAACAAAGATCTCTAAAAAAATCGTCCCACTTTTGCGTTTTGTGTTGCTGGAAACTGTCATTTTCCTGTTGGATTTGTTGTATGAAAACTGTTCTAAAGAAAGAATTCAAAATTCTGTTTTGAGGGTAGAATTACCCAGAATGCAGCCCTATTTCCATTTTTAAAATGTTAATACAAACAATTATAATCCCCCCCTCCCCCAAAACAACTTATTTTTGCTTTTGCTTCAGAATAGGAGATCGATTAAGACAGATGTGTACAGGCTGACCTACTAAACCCAAAGCTTCCCCCATATTTGACCACTAATGTTCTCTGGCATAGTTGGCACAGCGACAGGCTCGTATCTGCAAAAGATAAGCCAGTAGAATTTCTATTTACACAAGATATTCACTTTGTTGACTTCTAAAACAAAGTTTATTTAAAACCAGGCTGTTTTGTCACATTGAGTTTAATTAAAGTACTTGAAATAGTGAGAAATAATTAATGCATGTTTATCTTTGCTGCTTTTCTGTGTTGGGTCACATTTGTTTTTGCTTGTGTGGTTTGGCCAACATTTCTTCTCTCAGGGGGAAACTTGAGGACATTTATCTTTTCCGATGGAGACTGTGCTTGCCAAGCTAGCAATGACATTTGTCTGCGTTTCCACATAACCACATGAGTAAAGCAGCGCTTTCCAGATATTGTCCGTCCTCTGCTGTCGTTATTGGAATGAGACACACAGTTCAGGACCGAAATATCTTCACAAATGACAAAACAGTTGCTTATATTTTCTCCACACTTTGTAGCCGTCCTTGGTGACTGGCAATTTGTAAACTATGAGTGTAGTTAATGAGCAAATAAGAACTCTAATGTTACCTCATTAAACTGAATGCAGGTTTGGCTGTTGTTAATGAACTGTAATATGTCTTGTTACGTTTTCGTGTTTCTGCAGGGTGGTAACGCTGCAGTCAACGCCCAGGCTGCTGCAGACGCCGCAGCTGCCCAGCACCCTGCTGACCCGGCTCCAGACCAGCCGCCACCCGCCAACCCGCACGAAGCCGGCAACCACGGAGATGAGGCCGAACTGGACGATGATGAGGAGGACGACGACGGGGAGGAAGACGAAGAGGAGGAGGAGGAGGATGAGGAAGGCAGGGAAGAGGATGCTGCTGATGCCAATAATGGAGGGCAAGGTTAGTGAGCATTAAAACATTATTATCTTTAAATAGTTGTTCTAGGGCTGCAGGGTGGCAAGAAGGTTGCCGGTTCGCGTCCAGATGGGGGCACCGGAATCTTTCTGAGTGGAGTTTACATGTTCTCCCCGTACAGTGTGGGTTCTCTCCGGGTTCTCCGGCTTCCTCCCACACAGTCCAAAAACATGTTGAGGTTAATTGGTGATTCTAAATTGTCCGTAGGTGTGAATGTGAGTGTGCTTGGTTGTCTGTCTCTAAGTGTAGCCCTGCGATGGACTGGTGACCTGTCCAGGGTGTCCCCTGCCTTCGCCCTGAGTCAGCTGGGATAGACTCCAGCCCCCCACGACCCTAGTGAGGATTAAGCGGTGTATAGATAATGAATGGATGGATGGATGGATGGATAGTTGTTCTACCAGCTGCACTGTAGGCACTTAACATATTTTTCCGTAAATACATTTATTGAAATGTGATAATCAGTCATTTAATGTGGTTGTTGTAATTAAATGGACAGAGCTGTTTCCTCTCTGAAGAAATCCAAGAAAACAACCTGCACATTAATGCAACAATGGGAGAATATTTGACAGTACATTGTGGTTGTTCTTTACCATCTCTGTTGTGTCTGTTTCTCCTTTGCAGAAGACTTGAACTGGAACGCCCTGGAGTGGGACCGTGCAGCAGAGGAGCTGACCTGGGAAAGGGTGGGAATCTAGTTTTTTTATTCCTCTGCCTCCTGCTCCATAAAGTGGAGTGATGTAGCTGGGCCGCGATGCTAAAAAAGCAAAATATAAGGAGGGATGGTGCAATTAAATTTGGGCTAAGGGCTTTTGTGTGGTTTGCATACACAGCGCTCTGAATTCCTGTGCGTTTCTGGGTGCTGTCGGTAGCTGACCTGTGGTAGGATCAATAAGGGAGTTTTCCTTTGTGTTAATAGGAGTTGTGGTTGTAGTGAAATTGATTTCTTTAAGTGGTGATTATGACATTGCTCTGGTTTGTTTCCCAGATGCTAGGCCTGGATGGTTCCCTAGTTTTCTTGGTAAGTATACACCCTTGTTCTAACACTATTTCAAATGTTCCTTCTGTTAACATGTACGTATCATTTGTACTTTTTAAAATGTGAACCTTAGGAGACATTAAATCTGACCTGTTTGAAATCAAAAATGATGAAATCCCCTCCAAAGATGAGGCTGTTTGTAGAGTTTGGTTTCAAACTGAACCAGATTTCATGCAGCGTTAACGAAGCTCCCTGTTGTGTGTCCTCTGAAGGAGCATGTCTTCTGGGTTGTGTCTCTCAACACGCTCTTCATCCTGGTCTTTGGTAAGTCAAACACGCAACTACATGTAGTCACTGCTCTCCTGTGAGAAGCTACAATATGAATGTTGATATGAGGAGATAAACAGGATTTTCATTATAGTTCAGGGATGGTGAGACAGTCCAACGGTGGGAGAGAGCCTTGTGGACCTTCTTACACTTTGTGCTAACATGGCTTTTGTTTTTCTCGTTAGCTTTTTGTCCGTACCACATCGGCCATTTCTCAGTGGTTGGACTGGGCTTTGAAGACTATGTAAGTGCTTGTACAATTCCAGAGTACTGTTTGAGTTTGTCCTGCACTCTCAGACTTTTATTTGATGATGATGATGATGTTGTGTTTGACTGCAGATCAAAGCTTCACACTTTGATGGCCTCATCACCACCATACTGGGATACATCCTCCTGGCTGGAGCTCTCATTGTCTGCCATGTATCCTCCACATATTTCAAATTACTTGATGTGCATGAAATGATCTACACATAATGTGAAGTTGTTGCATCAGCAGTTTAATTTGTTTTAAGTATAGTTTGTGCTTAGGTGTTTAAAATTTCTGTAACATTTGCCATAAACTTGCTATAATTAGTTCTTAGGTCCTCACTCATTTATTGACATCCATGTTTGTCCTGTAGTTTTACATGCCTGCCTTACGAGTAACGTATTCATACAGGAAACTCAAGAGAAATGGTTCAGGGACCCATTGTGGCACTGAGACAATGTGTTAAAGTTGTGCCTACACAAGATGTTTTTTTCCATTTTATTACTACTCAATAAGAGCTGCAAGCTGTTGGTGTCACACTGTGTGAGTCCTTAACTGCCCCTCCTTTAGGCATTGGCTTCATTATTGAAGTTCCAGCGGTCCAAACGCCTCCTGGGTGTCTGCTACATTGTTGTCAAGGTAAACTAGAGAGATGCAGCTCTGAGGTATTCTCAGTAATCGCTGTTGATTTTGTGTTTATCAAACTAGCGAAGCTCTCAGTTAAAACAGCAATTAGGAAAATGATGATTACATGAAAACAGCAACTAAATTGGAAGTTGTTTTTTTTTTTTTTTCATACGTCGCAGGTGTCCCTGCTGGTTGTCATGGAGATAGGCTTGTTCCCGCTGATTTGTGGTTGGTGGCTCGACATTTGTTCGCTGGTAAGACAAACACGCAGAGTGAACTCAGCTGATCCTGTTGATACAACCACATACTGGTTCCTAATGACACTCAAACACAACGCAATCATGGCGATGCATCGTGTACAAATTTGATCAAGAGAAAAAGTCTCAGAATATTACACTGATTGAACCAATTCATGAAAACTGATTTAGATTTAGTCCTTGACATTAAAAAGCCTGTCTCTCTATTTATTGCAGGAGATGTTTGATGCCACTCTCAAGGACAGGGAGCAGAGCTTTGACTCGGCTCCTGGCACCACCATGTTCCTCCACTGGCTGGTTGGTATGGTCTACGTCTTCTACTTTGCCTCCTTCATCCTCCTGCTCAGAGAGGTAAGTGGAGGATGTCATCAAGTCAAAGTTATGCGCTGTGACACAAAAACTCAAAAAACATGGTGTCTGAGATCTTAAGCTTTTGCGTGTGTGTGTGCAGGTGCTGCGGCCAGGTGTGCTTTGGTTCCTGAGGAACTTGAACGATCCAGACTTCAACCCGGTCCAAGAGATGATCCACCTGCCCATCTACAGACACCTCAGGAGGTTTATACTCTCTGTGGTCAGTCAAATGTCCTCCTGCTTTATTCTTCCCCTAGCTTTAGTGGCATGACAACATATAGATTTGTTTACTTTACCATTAAATGCACAATACAGAACTGGAGGTGTACGGGCATTGTGTAGATTTGCTAAAACATTGCACATAATAATAGATTGAAGCACATAAACCAAAGAGGTGGATTTTCTTTCATTTACCTGCAGTATAGTGGTATCTACTTTGCACAGAGTTTGGCTTTAATTTGTCAGGTTTTACAAAGTCTGTCCCTGAGATTTCTCCACTTGAGTTCAATGAATAGAGTTGAGTGAAACTTCTTTTTTCTCACAGCACTAAAACTGACATTTAAAAAAATTCAACACAAAGAAATGTCCTTGTTATTCTGGATAAATCTAAGGCTTCAATAACTTGTATTTAATCTATTCTATCATTTGATCTTCTTCATCATCAATAGTCCCAGTGAGAAGTGTTGACTGGCAAGTCAGTGGATTGTCGTACTGCAGCATTGTGTCTGTTTTGAGCTCTTTCAATGAAACATGATTCATTACCGCTGCGTTTATGTGACTGCATAAACCGTAGATATCCCATAACTTGCTCAAATATAACCAAATCTGTCCGCATTGCTAGATACCACGAGCACAGTGGTTCTCTTTAGGAGTTTGGGCTCCTACTACTAAAGTAGTTTTTGAACTAACACGTCTATTATTTCCACAATCTCTATTTCAAATGCAGCTGTACCTGAGAAAATGTTTCATTCCAGCAGTAGTTATGTAGTGATATTTGACAGCGATGCACTGGAGAACTCTTGAATGTAAATGTATTGAAGACTCTCTATGAATGTGGTATTTCTTGTATACGTATAACATTGAACGTTTGACATTTTAAACCTATGCGCCAGTAAATAAAACGAACATGACTTCAGTAATGGGTAGCAGTCAGGGCCAGTCAGAAGCAGCATTAGCTTCTAATGCCAGGTTTACTTGCGGTGTGTTGACTCTTCTGTCAGCGTGCATGGCAACTTATTAAATTAGTAGTAGGGTATGCGCTGCTGCAGACATCTTTTATGATACCGCAGCACATTTTGAAGGCTGCTAATGCAGTGTAAACATGTCAGCTAGGGTTGTACACAGTAGTCGGAGTATTTCATTAAGTATGGGAATGCTGTGGATGGCTTGAAGCAGGTGTGTGAGAATACAAACAAATACAGAGAGACGTTTTTTCTTTCAGTATTTAGCTGAATGTCAGACTTTTTTGGTTAATCCTGAGGATCTTGATGAGAAAACGCTTGTTTGTAATTTGAGAGAACTGATCTTGTAATTCTATCTTTGAACAAGTTTCATGAGTAAAATGGGGGAAAAAAAGATTGTGGATATTATGGGTAGATGATTGGTGCAGGTTTTGAAGGAACCCAGTGCATATTGAGTATTTCTGTATTTCCATGTGGTAGTCCTGGAATATTTAGCATGTTTACTAAAGAAACGCTGGTATGTGATTGTTTATGTGTCTGTTTGTGCATTTCCAGGTTGTGTTTGGCTCCATAGTTCTACTGATGCTTTGGCTTCCCATCAGGATCATTAAACTGCTCTTCCCAACCTTCCTTCCCTACAACGTCATGCTTTACAGGTACACTAAGTCATCATTTAACATTCAGTGTCTGTAAACTAGAGATGACAGTGGCTATTTTCTATTCAGGTAAAACTCAAATTGGGAGCCACTAGAGAAAATGAGCTGCCATCTATATTATATCATAAGTGTAAATGGAGTTTGGTTTCTGTGGTGCTTCTGCAGCGATGCCCCGGTCAGCGAGCTGTCGTTGGAGCTGCTTTTGCTTCAGGTTGTTCTGCCGGCGTTGTTGGAGCAGGGTCACACTCGCCAGTGGCTCAAACGCCTCGTCCACGCCTGGACATTCACAGCTGGATACGTGCTGTAAGCTGGATATACGCAACAACACACACACACACTGCACATTTAGATGTGACCGGGTACAATGTAAAACTTTGCCGGCTTTAAAGATCTTCCACGATCATAGTTGGTTAGTTTTCTCTACATGTCCTTTGCTATCACGACATTTTTCGTGTATGGTAATAAAGTATTTGCTCTCATGGCCCCCTTCCCACAGTGACCTTCACTCATACCTGCTAGGCGACCATGAAGACGAAGACAACCAGCCAAATAACCCTCCCGGTCGCCATAACAACAACCGGATTCCCGGTCTGGGGGAGGGGCTTCACGCTGCCCATCAGGCCATCCTGCAGCAGGGAGGTCCAGTGGGCTTCCAGCCGTACCACCGGCCCATCAACTTCCCCCTTAAGGTGACCGACAGCTGGATAGTTACCCATATCAGTGTCATGTTGATTGTGAAGCTCATACTTATTGTTATTTTGTCTGTCTTTTGTTTAGATCGTTCTGCTCATTGTCTTCATGTGCGTGACGTTGTTACTCGCTAGTCTGATCTGCCTTACGCTGCCGGGTAAGTCACATGAGGCATTGTCTTTATACTACCTTTGCTCTTCCCTGTTCTCAGTCAGTGAAAGGTATTCTCCTCTCTCTTTTTTCTACACTTTACTTTGTCCTCTTCCTCTGACACAGTGTGCGTGGGTCGATGGCTGATGTCTTTCTGGATGGGCAGCGCCATGGTTCATGAGCTGTACACAGCAGCCAGCGGCCTATACGTCTGCTGGCTGTCCATTCGAGCCGCCACAGTGATGCTGTCCTGGATGCCACAGGGACGGATGGTCATCATGCTCAAAGTCCACGAATGGACACTAATGGTAATTTAGATGTGTCTCCGCTGTCAGCCGAAGACAAAGCTATAGCTCCGTGTGTTATATGGTAACCTGCTGTGTTTTGCTGTGTGTAGATCCTGAAGACCATTGTGGTAGCCGTGCTGTTAGCGGGGGTGATTCCTCTGCTGTTGGGTCTGCTGTTTGAGCTGGTCATCGTCGCTCCTCTCAGAGTCCCACTGGACCAGACACCTCTCTTCTACCCCTGGCAGGTAGGACTGTGTGTGAAAATAAGTTAGATATCACTCGATCTGATCCATCTGCGAAACCGTAAACTGTTTAGTTCTTTTGTCAGAAATTGTTCATGTTGTGGTGCATTCATGTTTGTTTGTTTTTTGCAGCACATTAAGAATAATTCTAATTTTATTGAATAATTCTGAATTAAGATGCAGTTTCTGGAAGAATGTGTTCTTATGTAATCTGGAAAAAAAAGTTTGTACCTCTACTAAAACATTGACCAAACTGCCAACTAATTACCAGTCAGTGCCCTTTTGAAAAAGGCAACCATGTTGCCTTAAAATTGGGCAGATGATGAAACTTTGTGACAGCTTCATTGTGTTTTGGTTGTAATTTGACTGCTGCTCTTTGTGTGCGTGGCAGGACTGGGCCTTGGGTGTGCTTCATGCTAAAATCATCGCTGCCATAACGTTGATGGGGCCTCAGTGGTGGCTCAAAACCGTCATTGAGCAGGTCAGTCTCACAGTCTTCAAACTGCATTCAGTTAACAAGAACAAAACAGGAACTTCTCTTTGCTCCCCAAAGGACAAAAACAAGTGGAACTGGTACTGGAATGAGGTCAAGTAAATCACTGTCTCCATCTCCTGCAGGTCTATGCCAACGGCATCAGGAACATCGACCTCCATTTCATCGTGCGAAGGCTGGGTGCCCCAGTCATCTGCGTCCTGCTGCTGTCTCTCGTCGTGCCCTACACCATCTCAAAAGGCATCACACCACTGCTGGGTAAGTCTGAATGTTTATGTGTCTGACTTGAGCATGGATTTTCTGGTGCCTTAGTCGACCCTAACATCGGTTTTCAGGGTAAAAGAGGACCAGTTTTTTGCTTCTGTCATCGCTCCTCTGTTGTGTGTCTCTCTGCTCCAGTTTTCTCTCTGAGAGGGATCAAAGATGGTGTAATGAAGAGAAACACCTCTGTTTTTGTTCTCCCTGTTTGAAGTTTTTAATATTCATTGGTAATTTACACACCAGATTGCTTAATAGGTGCTTCCTGGTTGTATTATTTCAGCTGTCTTTTTAAACGCAGCCTTAGTTTCCTGGTCAGAGTGCACATTGTCTTTTTATCAAAAGCTGTCATGAAATCTGTGTACTCCAATGGGAAGTGTAAAAAAAATAAAAGTATCTCATTTAACCACAAAAACTAAATGTCTGGACAAGTAAAGTAAAGTAAGTGTAGTTTTAAGCCTGGGCGACAAAGCGATAGTGAAATGTCCAGGCTGTCAGTAGTTATTGATATCAACCGAAATTAAACATTTGATCATGATACATTTTTTAAGGACTTCGCTTAGCCATGAATAATTCATCAAATTAGAGCCGTGCTTGGTGTTTATTTCTAAGTAACTGAAACAAGTCTTCAACTTTTATTTGTTGCTCATTTTGTTTAGGTTTCAGACTAAATTAGGAGCAAATGAAATTGGGGAACAAAGACAGCAGCCGCGCTCAGGCCACAGTGCAGGCAGATCCTCACTAATTTGAACACAGGGCTCATTTGAGAGCTGCTTTTCATTCAAAGCCCACCCAAGGCACCAATTGTAGTTCAGACAAGTGTTTTTGATGTTGACTTGGACAACAGTTGCATTTAAACAACTAGTCAATTAAGTTCCCGCGGCCCTTGTGGGGATAGAGATTGTAGCTGTTGTGCAAAATAAAGTGCAGCTGATTAAGTCACGCCATGCTGTTTTATTAAACTGAATTATTTGCTTTTTGCCAACCACCTGCTCTCAGCCTCTCTACTCCACTCCATCAGCTCCCAGAGACAGGACTTCACAGACTTGCTCACTCATTAAAAGGAGATTCTGCTATTCTGTCTGTCCTCCTCACTCTTTGCAGGAGTGCAGCCAGAGATGCAGACGCTGGTGGAGAGGAGAATCTATCCGTTCCTGCTGATGGTGGTCATGCTGTTGGCCATCCTGTCCTTTCAGATACGTCAGTTCAAGCGCCTCTACGAACACATCAAAAATGACAAGTTAGTAGACCTTTATAACCTTTAATGTCACCTTACAAACAAACAAGCTTTGGGTTTTAGTCTTTCCAGAGAACAGGCTGCAGGATATGAGACAAAAAATATAACCGTTTTCAGATCATAAAGATTCACCAGAAGTAGAAAATCTGACTTAGAAATGTATCTCAGCTGCTGCCAGAAAATTGTATTTCTGCAAATTTACTCAGAGTGTAATCTACATTTATTAGTCCTACCATCTGGTACGCAATGTTTGGTTCAGGATGAGACTTGCTGGGTTTGATAAACACTAAGATCCAAATATTAACTTTACAAGTTTATATCGTTGAACGTAGTAGGAGCTACATTAAGTTCCTCCCCAGATGCTTTGGCACGGCACCAGTTGTTCCTTTCTATCAGCTATAGCATGCTAGCAGGATTAGCTGGGAGGATGCTGTAACACTATGATTAAACAGATGTGATGAGTGAAGTCACACTACACGTTTTAATCTGCCTTCCTGTAGCAAGAATCTTTGACTTCTCGCTCACATTGTTTGGCTCAATCAGCCGAGGAGCTTGTTTTGTCTGCTTATAGTTTAGAAATTAATAAATTGATTCTGATTCTTCTTTTTCTTACCGATAGTATACATTTGAATTCCTTGACTGTTATATTAAGAATAACTAGATGCATTTTAATGTAATCATTAAAAATAAACACAAAAAAAGTTTTCTCTGCTGTGCCGAAAGAGCACCGAACTGTGACTCCAGAACCAAGGCTCATATCGAACAGGGAATTTTGTGAACCATCACACAAGTCATGTTGGCATACAGTTCAGTTTTATTGTCAATGCAGGAGACCCCGAAAACTGAGTGTTTACGAGGCTGTAGGATCCAAAATATGACAGAATAGTGACAGATGCAATATCAAAGTTACAGTTCAGCCACAGTCGCCAGATTTCTTGCAGTCTGTTGGAGAGTGTTTGAAATGTTTTGTAGCTGGTTAAAAATAACAGTTGGTCACGTTATCAGCTGTTAGTATGGTGTGTACGTTCTGTGAGTGTGTGCCAAAGCTGCCTTTCTTTCTTACTGAGGAAATGTTTCTGTCGTTGTAAATGAGGGTGGAACGTTTTAGTAGAGTTGAATTATGTTTCTAAAACACCACTAAACTATGTTTCTCGTTCCTCCTCCAGGTACCTGGTTGGGCAGCGACTGGTGAACTACGAACGCAAGGCAGGCAGGAGCACGTCCACCTCCTCCTTCAGCACCTCCTCATAGACTCTGCTGTAGGATCAGTGGAGCCGACTCACTCCGCTCCACATCGCCAGCTCCTGCGGTGAAAACTTTTAGCTCTCTCCCTGCTTGGCTGTCGACTTCAAACAAAACCTCTAAACTTTGGACTGCAGCCTCAGCCTTTTATTCACCTGCATCAACACCTACAGCAATCACAGGTCGGGGAGACGCGGAAGACAAAAACACCCAAGTCTTCACGGAAAAAGAAGAATTTCCGAACGAGGTTGTTTATCAACCCGCAAGAACTGTCAGCATGACTGAATCTCAGCAGAACCACAAACTGTCCGTCTCGGTAAACGTGTCCGGGTTTCGCCTCCGATGCAGCTGATGTTTTCATTTGTATTTACTTTGTTTTTACAAAGGTTTGGGTGGAAGTCAGGTCACTCGAGCATAGCTTTTACCTCAGATTGTGCTTCCCTTTGAATGTCTGTTGTGAAATATTGTCTCAGTCGCACAGAGTGTCTTTTAGACATTTTCGGAGCAGTGGAGCAGATATTTGGACGATAATAGGGACGCCTCCGTGGTCCTGTTTCCATTGCTGGTTTTTCTCAAATGACACCCTTCGTCAAGTCGAGGCTGTCAGTGAAAAGGAGGGACATAGATGATGTGGCAATGTGATTGTATTGTTTTTAGATGTTTTTTATTAGGTGTGTTTTCATTGATTTTTAGTGTTATTTTTCTGGAGTGAGCCGGTAGATAGTCCTCTGAGGATTCCTTTGAACTAAAGACGTAGAAAAAGAAAAGAAGAAAATGACATATTTTGTGGACACAGCTTGAGACGTGTTTTTTTTTTTTTTTCTCCCTCCTGTGAGTTTTAACAACAGTTCTGGGCTGTGTTGTACCGTTCTGAGCTCTCGGTCGGTTTCACACATTTCTAAACAAGGTGAATTGACCTTCAGGAGAGGAGAGGCAAGAAAGTACAAAACAGCAGAGTACAGCACAAAACTAGTGGCGTGCAGCATCCGGATTCTTTTTAATTATCGTTTTCATGTAAGAACAGTCTTGAGCCAATATCTCCATCCACGTTAAAGCATTAAAACAGGTAGCTCTCCTCCTAATATGCAGCCGACACACAAGTGAGGCAACCACACAAATCCACCAACGACAGAACACTATACTGTTTCCATTTGCGCAGCAGAACCAGAACTTGCTTTTAAATTCTGGTGTAAAGTCGGCAAAGCGTTGCTGCTGTTATTATTGTGTTCCAAGAAAACTATGAAATGCCACCGTCTGGTTTGTCAGCGATATACGTGTTTGGAAAAGTTGCGTTTTTGGGGGAAGAAAGACGACGTTTGATTGAGGACAGACAAAGATATGTGTTGTGAATGTACCAAGTTTAGAACATTTAAAGTGGACGGTCTCAGAATATGTCTGCTGAGGAACACTGATTATGTAAAGAAATATTTATTCAGAACATAAAGCAAATAACCGATTGTCAGGCTCATAGTGCTGCTAATCAGCTGTTCTGTCTGTCTGTGTGGATCAGAGGTGAAAGTTAAATAGAAAATAGTGACTTTGATTGGAGAAAGGGACTCTCGTGATCTACACTAATCTACAGCTTTATGCCTGTAACTGAAAGAAGACACTACTCGATCAAATACTGGGCTTCCTTTAGGAATTTTCTTGGCAGAAATAGAAAGGTTCAACACTTTACCTTTTGTCACTACATAGCTCCATCTAATCACCCAAATGCTCAGTTCGTCAGGTCGTAATGTAGCTCATCTCTTGTGTTGGAAAAGCCTAAAAAAGCATCAACTGCAGACAGTGAGGGTTGTCTACCCACTGACACCGTCTTTACAGTTCTCTGCTCCGATTGGTCAGAACATATGGGTGTCACACAAGACAAGAAGAAAAACATTTCTTTCTTTATTTATTTTTTTCTCTGGAAATCTTCAGGTGCTGCTTCTTAACAGGATCATTGTTGTGCTGAAGGCCCTCCGTCTTTCGGGTCGGGCCATTAACATGCATCACATCGTCTGAACTCAGACTGTCTGGCTTAAACAACACCTTTGTGGTGCTTCTGGACTTGAGGAAAAGAGGAATATTTCAGTCTGTTCTCGTTCCCAGTGCGTCAGATGCTGCCATTTTGTCAAAGCAGCCGGCATCTCAGACGCACACAAGCTGTCCTTTGGTGTCGACGCCACCCCTCATCAATATTCAACGCTGATAGATGGTTACGGGTTGTTCCAGTTTAAGAGAGCCTTGTAAGGAAGTGGAACCTCTACCACTCTGTCTCAGACCATTGTTCACTTGGTCTTATTTTGTTGGTTAAGTCTCGTTTTCATTTGCTGTTTGGCTTTAAATCAGAATCAAAAATACTTTATTTATCCCTGTTTGGAAAATTCTCTGAACAAGTGAGTGACTAGAAATTCGAAGCAGTGATTCTCACATACAGACAGTGAAGAGAAACAGAAAACAACCTCCTGCAAAAGGGTGAGAATAGGCGAAGTTCTCATGGTGTTCTGACTTCCCGCTAAAAACAGCTTGTCCTCATCTCACACTCACAAGGTTCAATAGAGGCAATGGACATTCACAGCATTCTAATAGACTTTGCACAAAGATCATTGGATCTTAACATAGAATTATTGTAACAGTCCCTGAGGAGAGATTCTTTTTCCTTGCATGCACATTTCCTGCCCAAGAATAATAAAAATAAAGAATAAAATGATACATAAAAGGTAATAGATAAATATCAAAGTACAAAAAATATCAACCTCTACAAAAAAAATGTACACACACATATATATATATATAGTTAACGTGCAGATGGTATGAAGATTTGTGCAGAAACAGTATCATATTTAAAATGAGGAATTTAGCAATTTGACGGCAACAGGTGGGAATGATTTCCTGTGTCGCTCTGTGACAGCAACAGTCTACTGCAGCTGGTCAGCATGTTGTGGAGAAGATGAGAGTCCAGAATAGTCCTGATTCTGGACAACATCCTCCTCGGACACCACCATCAGAGAGTCCAGTTCCTCTCCCACAACTTGGCTAAAATACACCCTTTGACAACATTAAGCATGTTACAAAGAGAACTTGACAGCAGTGGCGACACCAGATGAGAGCATGTGGCGTTGGACTCATGATGTCTATTTATTTTTATTTTTTTAGGTCTTTGTATTTAAATGTGACATCAAAGTGACAAAGCGGCAGTATGTGATAGAAAGCAGTGGAGAGCTGAAGCTGACTCACAGGGATTCTTTTAAATCAACTACATTCCTTCTCACAGCTGCATCTCTGATTTACCTAAAGTTTAACAATGACTCTGGTGAGCAGGAACGAATCGCAGTCGGGCGTTTAAGTTGATTTTCCGAGCAAACGCGTACACTACCCGCATCCAATATCCACAAGTAGTAGCAGAGCTATTCACTAAATACGTGCTCCAAAAACAACAAGCTTTCAGGATCAGACAAATCAGAGGTCCTCTGTTGCTGGTATAATAGTCTGACAGTTTGCGCTGCATGGAGAACACAGCGAAGGATTTTTAAACACCGCTGGCTGTTCTTGTGCCCTGGCGTACTCGTTATAGACGTGCATGAAACAGTGTGTCTGTAAACCAGCATAAACAAGCTGTGTGGAAATAATCCGTGACGCTCGCATGATAATTCTGTCTTTCTACTAAACTTCAGTTTGTGAAATAGTTCAAACTTTCTGTGAATACTTTAATTTGCTTTCTTGGATGAAAACATGGGCACCGCTGTCATGTCAACAAGAGAAAGGAGAGTCCGCTAATTAACTAACTGTAAGAAGCTGCAGTTTGAAGAGGTCACGAACTGGACGTGTGTCTCGGCTGATTGCCCGCCTCCCTCAAGACCGTCGGAAGTTTACTCATCTGACTAGTGGCAAGAAAATGTATTTTCCAAAATTTCACTCTCTCCAGCCACATATTCTCCCGAAATCCCTCTTTGCATGCGAATGTGAAGTCACTTGTGTGTCCACGTTGTCTCTTTTTTTTTTTCTCTGCTGCTCTCGAGAACATGCCAGAAAGTTCCTTCTTTCACGTCTCAAAGTCGATATGAATTTACAGACCCAGAGCAGAACAAATCAGGACAATGAAAAGGTTAAAAGGCGTTTTCATTGAGAGAAACAAGCTCCAGCCATTCTTTTAATCCTTGCTGCCAATGAGAACAGAATCAAATGCTCCGACGGGTCCTACAGTCCTAAAAGAGACGTTTGAAATGTTTTTGTTTGTTTTTTTATTTTATTTGGACCAATTATGGTCAAGTACAGATTTAGATGTTTTGTTTTTCCATGCAAATGTTTTCATGTGTTGCACTTTATACCACTGTTTGCAGTCATGTCAGGATCCACTGTAACAGTCGTCATAGCCTTGTTCCTGTTTTCATTTAGCTCCCACTAAGACTGTCAGTATTTCACTGTGGTGACTCCGTGCGGTGGGTTTTGCTCAAAGGACGCATTGAAGGTTTTGCATCCGTTTCTTTTCACACTGCGTCGTTAGGAGTTTAGTAAATATAAACCGCTTTTCTGTTGATATGGATCGTGGATTACAATAACTTTAGCGCTGACAGCTGTAGTGCTGCTGCTGTGTGGAATGCTCACATTATATGATGCTATAAAGTGACCTTTTTAGTATCTTTGAACCTAGCTGGACACTTTGAATTTTGGTGTTGAATTTCAATTTCTAGGAGCAAATGATTTCTATTTTTATATGTGCAAAAAAAAAAAAAAGGCAGTGGCATGTACTGTAACATGAACCTAAAGCTCTATTGATTGTTGGTTCAGTCGTATGAAACAATAATAAATAGTTGTAAAGATGCCTCAAGAGTGCGGTTTCTTCACACTGCAGACAAAATGCAAATGAATGCTGCTCATATCCATTTTGGCTCTCGATTGTGGCTCCCGCTGTCGTCATGGCACCCAGGAGGGCTGCAGGATAAATGTCAGGACTGGCGAGATGGATAACGGAATCGGAAAGGAGGTAGAAATTCTGCGTCACAGTGTTTTTTCATTTCAGATTTCCTCCACTGGCCTCTAAAAATGATTCAAAGTACTATTTGGTGGACGTACCCGGTGATGAGGACCATATGTGTTGAAATCTTCAGGCTGACTTCTACACACTAGATTAGATTACATTTCTTGTAACCTTTACAGATTATTATTACCATTAAAAAAAAAAGCTGGTTTATGCAACATTTACTACATTCACTCTCTGTAGAGATCACCACATCCTAAGCAGTGATTTTGAAAACCACCATGTTGGTATTGTCACTTTGCCAGCCTATTCTGTAGAACATATTAGTCTGTCTGCACCACACTATCATTCTGTTTAAGGGGATAAAATGTTGAAGCTTGTACGGTGGCCGACGGGGCAAATAGCGTGCATGTACACAAACAAGCTGCATATACCTGAAAGCATTGCATAAACAGAAACGCACTGCAAAAAGAAAACCCTGCGTATCCAGTCACACAACAGAAGTGCCCCAGGCCTCTCGGGGCAGTTTTTAAGTCTGTAGCTTTTCAGTCACTGTGATGCTAAAGTGGTGTTTTACTACCGTCTCCCTGTGTTCTCTCTGTTATTTATGTTTATCCATGGAGATGAGAGAATACAAACCTTTTCATACAGCTTTCCCATTAACTAGCATTACTTGTCTTGCTCAGTCGTCTGCCTCTCAGGTGAAAAGCTCACTACTGCCCCTAGAGGCCTGTGGCACTTCCATTGTGTGACTGGATATGCAGCATTTTCTTTTTGCATTGCTTTTCCTTTTGCAGCAGGTTTCTGTACATGCAACCCTTTCATGTATATGCAGCTCGTTTGTGTATATGCACGTCATTTGCCCCTGCCGGCCACCGTAAGCTTGTTTGTATTTCTTTAAAACTGATCACAGTTGTTGTGAGATGCGGCTCCAGTGTTCCATCAAAACAGTGACAGGCTGAATTGTTGTGGTTGAACCTTTGCATCCACAGAGATGGATAATAATAAATGGATAAAATTTTTTAAAAAACTAGCAGAGCCGCCTTACTGCAGGATCCAAGTCCTTCAAACTTCAAATTTTCCATGCACTCGGTTGCTGTTCTGGAGGTTGCTGTGATGATACTCACCTATCACACACAGCAGCCATGTCCTTAATTTTGCGTAACTTTAGGCATCCTCCAGGGCTGAAAAATTAGGCCAAGAAATGTCAGAAACTGCAGTTCTTCAAACGGCCACTTGGTGCTGCTCCAAAAGTAAATCAATCCCCATTGGCCCCTGTGTTATAATGTCAAACTGTACAGCAGAGTTAAACATGTTTACACAGAAACAGGTTTGGTCTTTATAGTTAATTTCTTCGTTCATGGCAACTGTACAAGGAGTAAATTGTTTTACAACCTACCCATTTAAATGATATTAAGGTTTAAAGTTGTGCTTAACTGAAGCCCGCATGACAGCTGGGTGCCATCAGAGGACAGTCCATGACCCAGACACATTCGCATGGCTCACCTCAGCTCCACTCACTCTCCATCTTTTATCTGGATTAGCCAGGAGTTAAAAAGAATCAGGCACTGCCAAGATAACAAAGTCCGGAGCCACCACAATGAGGATCAAAACGGCTTCTCTGGAAACCCATGGGTGAGGTCATGGAGGGTTCATCCATCAAAATGTACAGTCAGGAGCTCCCACTGGCTCCTTTGTCCTCATCTCCTCCTCCATCAGACCGCATGGACCACGAGGAGACTTACTGAATTTGACAGCTGTATTTTGGGACTAGAATCGCAGACTCTAATGTTAACTGAGAAATAAATGGATTGAACATGGTTTAATTCAAACCCAGGTCGCCAGTAATAACAAGCCACCCTTATATCAGAATTCCCCGACTACATAGATGCAATTGGAGTCACCAGAGGTGTGCCTGATGACCATAAACAAAAATGTG
>NW_007577864.1:715032-753253 GCF_000690725.1 Stegastes partitus | reverse complement strand
CACCCTTTTGGGTGCTCGGACCCTAATAATAATAATCACAAGGGTTTCAATAGGGTCCTTGCACCGTTAGTGCTCGGACCCTAATAAACCTGTAAAATCAGGTTGAATGAACTAGTCACATAGACAATGGCTACAGAGAGCCGTTGTCCACATTTTACATTTAAACAGTGAATTTTTTTATTTAACAGTCATAACTTACAGCCTCAATCCCTGAAGCCATTTTTGACTGGAGTCAGGACAAAGACTATCTGTGAAGCTGCTCCTAGTTACCGTGAGATAAACGATAAGCCTGCGGGGGCTGAAATCTGTACTCAACTTTGTGTTGCTTTGAATTGTTCAGATTAGTATGAATAAAAATCACTATAACTTAATTGAACAAAGATGAACAGCAATTTTCACAATGTGAATTGTGAAAACACAATGTCTGCTTTTGCAAACTACACAAAGTTTTACCTCTTTAACCATGCATCCTGGAAAGTCTGCTTACATACTAGTATCTTTCTCATAAACTCAGTTTAATGAGCTAAGGGAACTCTCAGCTGCTCATTCATTCAACCTATATATTTAAAGTCAAAACATATCAAGTTATGAGAACTCTAAAGTGGTCTGATAATAACAAAAATAGACATTTTAAGTTTAATTAAGCAGAAATTGAAGTGAACTAGAAAATCTAATTTGATTTGATGGAGTATTTGTCGCTATTTGTTTTACAGTGTGTGTATTTGATCAGCACAAAGTCATTCTGCAAAACTTACCTGAATTAAATTTGATAATCACAGCTAGTTACCCGTAAAGTGGCTGACGGCATTCTATGACGTTTTATATGTAAACTGTTTTATTGACATTTGTTTAATCCTCTCTGCATCACTGTACATGTACGTCACAGTCCCCTGTCTCCCGCTTCTGCGAACACAACAACCACACATGATGTGTGCTGACCAACCCAGACAGATGGCACATCGGATATGCCTCGGCCAATGGCATTGTTCATTTGACATAATACCCAAACACTGGCATCCTCTCCAATATCCCCTCCTGCCGTCACTTTATGATCAGATCACTCAAACCCCCTCCTCCATCCCCATGTGTGCTGTCTCCTGTGACGCAAGGAGATCAGTTCATCTCTGCTGGGGCCTGCTTGTGTTCACTTAAGATCAGGGTTTTAAAGGACTGGCTGAGATTGGCAGCTCTCATTTTCTGGAGCACAGATACATCTGCTTTCTTGCTTGTTCAGATGTGTTTATATGATTTGCGGGTGAGGGATTGATGACGCTTTTTGTTGTAATCCTTATCCACTGTGTCAGACACACGACAATATGAATTCTTTAAAGATTCAGTTTCAGTTTTTTCAGAACATGCATAAATCACATGTTTATTTGATCCTATTTTATTTCTCTAATGTTGCATAAAGCAGTGTATTAATTAAATACTGCACTGCATAACAGCTGCTGATCTCATGAGCAGTGATGCTCAAAGATCAGGAGGCAACCCTCTACACATAATGTGTTATTTGTCTTTTTTCTTATCCACAAAAACATAATATTTACCTTTTAGAATGTCCTTTGCTTCAAACGTTCACCATGGTTTTTGAAGCCTGCCTGCTTTCTTTCATTCTACAGCATCAATGCTCTTTGCAACTTTCAACTCTGTAATCCTCTATCAAATAGCCCAGTAATCCTGGCTGCCTCTTACATGGCATAATGCATGATCATTTGGGCTTCTCCTCATATTCCCTCATTTCACTTCAGAGCATTAACAGCTTGTAACATTGAAAAAAATTTTGACCTAAAATTTGGGTTTGGTTCTTTGAGATTCTTTGTGAGTGTACCGACCAGAAAAACGGCAAATTGTGTACCTGCAGATAAAACCATGATTCTGAATGAATGTTTTTTTTTTTTTTTAAATAATAGTTTTCTACCTTGTCAAAACAACCAAACCAAAAAAAAAAAAAACAGTCTTCTCTGCTCGGCATCGCCTTGTGAAACGTGCTAGCTGAGGCTGCAGAAAGTTGTTGTTCTTGTCAGTCCAAACAAAATCAGGGCAGATGGACTTTTGGTTTTTAGCCAGCGATGCAATATTGTGCAAAGATGAACAAGTTGGTCTTTGGATTAGGGAGGGTAATCTGCAAATTTCATGTTTTATGTAACTTTGAAATACTGTGCATGTTTGGCTGATGTCTACACAAATACCCAGTGAGTGGTTTAGTGTAACTTCATAATTAGTGGTGCTGACATTGACAGTAGAGCTGAGGAGAGCAAAAGGCCTCGTATCAGGATAATATATTACATATTTGCAGAACATCTGGTGAGGTTTTACTAAAAACAACAGCATATGTAATATTGTTGTGTAAGTCCATCTCCATACTTCTCATTCTAACTTGCATGCTATGCATGTTCTGCATGCATATTGTCCAGCCGTATTCATACACCATGTTCTTAAATCTGCTGTAATTATTCCAACATAGTGACACGTTCTGCACCAACAACCATTTGTTAATTGTTACACACCTTCTTTGTGTTTCACCTGACGCCTGTAGTCCAAGCAGCTTCCTCTTGGTCTCCAGAAAGGGGCAGTAGAGCACATTTGCAGACTCATTACGGAGGTGTTGGTCTTAAAGTGACATCAGCAAAGCTGTTCTCTTTGTGTTTCCGTGCCTTCAAGGTTGTGGTCTGATGATCTGGACTCAGTAGGTTCTAATCCTGGACAGTTGCAGCTGGTTGTGACAACATATGCCAAATTGTTCCACTGGCAGCCCGAACAGTGACCAAGTTTGAAAGGACAGATGTCATCTAAATGATATGATCAATATTACAAATGCATGTTGATCTAAAATGTAAATTCAGAGGTGGAAGTGGTGGGAGTACTGCACTCAAACTCAGTTTTAAGGTACTTGTGTTTTGCTATTTTTGTTTTTTGCATTGTATGCTAACATTCCCATACATTGTCATTGTTACTGTGTTACATTGTTTTACCTGCTGTACTTTTGAAGTCAAGATTTTTCATTAAAAATGTGCCAATAGCATGTTGTTATAGACAAAAGTATGTACAGCAAATAAGTTGGCTTGACTAACTGCTGCTTTAATACACTCCTTGCACGTTAATGTGTCTGTAATTACAGCTATAGTTTAATAATATGACATTCTTAGGATACTATATACAGTGAAGAGCAAGCCGACTTTTGATATTTTCGTTTGTTGTCAGTTCTTTCACCTAAATAACATTTGGATGCAAGGGTTCTTCTTCAAGGAATATTTTAAGAGTGGAGTGTTTTTCCTGAGTAAAACAATATAAATACTTCTTTTGCCACCCTTGAAATACAAATGGTGCTCCTTTATTTGTAATAAAATCCATACAGGTGTTTTGACAGCATTTTTTCTTTTTTTTTTGACAAAAACATTCACTTAAACATATGTACTGCCACACAGTAAACAAATGAATGCAGTCCCTTTACATCAAAAACACAAACATATTGTGACTGCTGCAAAACAAGGATCTGAACAGCGCTTTACACCTGCATAGTAGGATTAAAGGTTCTCCTAACGTGACCACTTTGGTTCCCGTCCCTCAGGCTGATCTCTTTAGTCAGTTCAAGTGTCATGAAATCTCTTGTAAGGAGCTTGGCTGGATCCCAAATAAACAGTCTAGCTTGTTGAAATCTGAATGACTTCATTCCCGACAAGGGATCTGGGTTGAAGAAGTTTAAGCCACAAAAGTGTCAACACATGTTTTGGAAAGGTGGGAATCATCTGATACAGAATCACACAGAAAACTGAAGTAGAAACAAACGATAAATGGTGGTGAATAAAAAAAAACAACTTGATTTTGAATGATGATACACAGGGCAGGAATCTTTTTTGTATGAAAATGATAACATTGATCTGCAAGGAACTGAGGTTTTTCAGCTTCCACACACACACACATGCACATGCACACGCACACACACACACACACATACACACAAAGCACAATTAATGACAGCGTTCATTTTTGACCGTGGAAACTTCAGTCTAAACAACAATCTCACCTCAAGGTCCATTTACTGGCTGCTCTTGAGCCTTTTTATTGCCTCATGCCATCAAATTCAGAGTGTAACCAGTTGTTGGATATCTGGATGTTCAAAATCCCACTTTGAAAATTTCCATTTTTAAATTCTTTTCCTTTGTCAGTGAAAAGACTTGACTTGTGGATTCCTATGACAGCTGACCCAACAGCTACTCAGTGAACCTTGTGCTGAGATTGTTTTGTCAGCTGTCAAGTAAAATTATTGCTCCTCTTCTGCTCCAGTCTCATCTTGAGCTCTGAAACCAGTGCTTTGTTCACAGTGTCCTGCCTGGTTATCACCGGCTTCTTTTTAGGTTTGGGTGCCACTACTGTTGAGCCTGTAGGTACAACCCACTGCCTCTCCCCCGGGATGTAGGGAGGCGGTGGAGGGGGCAGAGAAGGCGCGCAGGGCGGCGGAGGTGGAGGCCAGTGTCTCACGGCAGTGTTGATGTTGTTGTTGTAGTTGACGTTCTCCACGACTGCCTCCGGCTCCTGCTCCTCCTCTTCAACTCTGAATTTCACTCCAGGAGTTTCCGGTGTTTTGAGGGGGTTTTGAAAGTTCCAGGTGTGCTGTTTCCGCCTTCTCCTTACGCGGCGGTTAGGCAGGATCCGGTTGGACTTTTTGTTGCGCATGAATATTGCAGTGGAGATGATGACTGTGACTACGACCATGAGACTAATGACACCAGCGAGCATGCCTAGGATTTGCAAAGGCTTGTTTCTATTCTGCAATAAAAATGATCCCAAAGGCCCCCCCTTGAGTTGCGTCTGTAAAAGAGCACAGGGAGAATTCACATCCATGGGACTGAAGACACACAAAGATGAACTTTAAATTAAATATTGTCCCGTTTGTATTCTACAGTTCTGTGTGTATTCACCATTTAGTGAAAGATATCATGTGAAATACAAAATACAAAACTCTGTACTGCCATTGTAAGTACAGTTTGTATATAAGCTAAATATTTTCTTTGATTAAATGATTATGGTTTACACTTAATTCACTGATCTACTCTTTTTATATTTTGTCAAGACAAGATCAGAGAGGTTGACTGGGAAACCCATTGCTGAGACCATTCAGCATCTGAGAATGAAATTATAAGTTGATGTCAAACCATGTAAAACCACAAATAATGATTTCATTAAAACTACTAAATTGGAACATGGAGAAAAGAATAGTTTCTATTGTGCTCCTGTACTCTTTTACAGACACAGCCTTCTTCTCCTACAGGATCCTCTGACAGTGAATTGCTACTAGTTCTTGGTACCACAGAGTGAAAACAAAAGTTCTGTTGTGCTGATGATCTCAAGGCAAGCTTCCTTTATGGCACGGGCCTCCTTATAATCTTTCTGATCTTGCCCTGAGATTGTACACGGGACTTTTTTACAGAGCTCCAGTATATAAGAGTCGAAATGACGATTGTCAGTGAAACGGCGAAGGAGACAAGGGTCAAACAAATCCCAAACACTGCCCCAGGACGTTTCCTTAGGCCCAGGAAGTATGTGAAAAATCTGGATTTGATCTGAAAACATGGACAATTGCATTTGTGTGAGATTCAGAGTTTCTATGAGTTTAAAGTTTGAAATGCTACTAAAGCAAACAAATGAGTAAAGGTAGTATTCTGACAGTCAATATGTATTTGTAAAGGAAAGATTTGCTATTTGGATTCTAAAAAACAAAAGGACTTTCTATCCTAAATCACACTCTAAACATTAGTTTTAGAGCTTGCACAGAACAGTACTACTGCACACTGGGAATTTGCTGGAAAAACACAAAGCATATGCCAGTGAGAATATTTTAGAGTTTGTCCTTAACTTGTTGGTAACTTTGAGTCAGAAACCTAAACACTATTTTCTTTTGCACTTATCAAATACAAATAACTACTACAAAAAACATCTGCAAAAACACAAATCTTTTTTTAGAAATAGAGGCAGAATTGTTGAAATTGTAAATGAAGTAAAGGGTTAGCCACACTTTTCCTGTATTTAAGGCATAAAAGTGGAAAAGAATTAGCCAAATTTATTATATTATATCCATATTGTATTCTACTTTACTTGTCATTGATTTGTTATTGATTTCAGCCTTTTTTTGAAAGAAGCACTCGTATAGATTTAGTCATTTTGCTATTAAAATTGTTGCAACTTACAGCTTCAGTGATGTCGATCTTGACGACTGCAGTGGTGCTGAAGGACGGCTGGCCTCGGTCCCGGGCCTGGACCACCAGCGACCAGGTGAAGTCTGTCTGCTTGGTGATGTTCTGAATGATGGCCATGGACTTGATGTAGGACTTGAGCATGATTTCCCCCGTGTCGGCGTTGATGTCAAAGATGTTGTTGTCCGGCTCAGCTTTCATGATGGCGTACTCGATGACATTGTTGGGTACTTCTGCGTCATCGTCTACAGCCTGTGAGGAAGCATCATGTTAAAACTGTAACTGTAAAGACAACATTATGTTCCATTGAGTTTCATTACATAAATGTATTTTAAATGACAGGAGAGTGTGTACCTCTATCTTCACTGGTGCTCCAATCACCATGGTCTTCTCCAGGAAGTTATCATTGAAAGCAGGTGGATGATCATTCAGATCCAGCACAGTCACAAAGACTTCAGCCAGGCTGTACTTTCCCTCTGCGTCCTCCGCCTTCACGTAGAAGTTGTACTTGGACCTCACCTCTGCATCCAGACTCGCCCATGGCTGGGTGTATATGATCCCAGACTCGGGCTGGATCAGGAACCTAAAGAAAAAATCAGTGACGTGTCTTCTTGAAACTGGCTTCAGCTGTACCTCCAATGGAACCATGTTACTCTACAATAGACTTGAACATTTTATTCTGGTTATGATTATTGTGTGTAAACCTTTCTTCTTCCAGTATGCTTACTGATAATGTATACTCTCTGTTTTCTGATATGAGCGCTTCATCAAGACCCCATTTGTAGAGGCATGGATGGAACTTGAAATTTAAACCTTGGCTCTGTCACTTCCTGCTGGGGTTTAAAGCTTTACATTAGCTATATGCAAACTAATATTATCCCTAAACTACTCATCAAGCCTTTGAGAGAGACGATTGTATGTGGAAAGGGTTTGTGCCACTTTATGTGGTGTACTGTTTGTTCTGTGGTTGTTTTCTTGTGTCCCTGCCCAGGGCAACAGATGCAAATTCCAGTGCGATTACTTCTGGTTTTGCACTGTCCCTGCAAAAATAAACAATAAAACAAAGGAAAAAAAAGAAGGTAGCTTTTTAAAACTAGATGCTAGAAGGCCTATTGTTTTGTTACTGTTCAAATGCATGAATGTGTCTCAATTACTTCAAGAGTTGTGACTTTTTAACACATATGTGTATTGTTCTACAAAATTGTTCAACATTTTGTCAAATTTGCTTTTTCTGTGCTTGAGATGATACCACACTTTAACAGAAATAGGGTTCATCTTCTCCCTTCAGCCTTTTGCTGTATAGACAGATTAATGTTTTAACACTAAATACATAATGCAGCCACAGCCAGAAGGAATTTAGTTTAGTTTGGCATAAAGACTTGAATTAATGGAAGCACAGTAAAACTACCCTGGCGATACCTTCAAATTCAAAAAATCATCTACCATCACTTCTAGAACATTCTGACCAACATAATCTAGTCTCATTTGTTTAACCTGCACAACAGCACAAACGTGAAAACAGCCATTTGTAGTGATACGTCACATTCTGGCAAACAGCAGGTGGCTCATTAACCCACAAAGTCGTGTTTTCACAGACGTTGCCAAGCACAGATTGCATACCTGGCACTCCTAACTTCTCTTTAAACTGCAATTTCTCACTGATGATGATGAATAAACAAGATGCAACAAGTTAAACAGTGAGCGTCAGAGGGGCTGCTGGGTAGATCCAGGCTCGCTGGTGTCACTGAGTCCACTCTTGCTAAGCCACAGTAATGGCATCTAGGCTCCAGCTTTGTGCTTTGTATGCATAGACATGACATCTTCTCACTCTCTAAAAAGAAGTGAATGGTGTATTTTTAAACATTCCTTTAAAGTGGCTCTTTACTGTCCCATTCCAGTAACCAGGGGTTCTTTCCAAATGTAAAACTGAACAGCTACCATACAGTCAGTGCCAGAGAGGAATTAGACTGTTTGACTCACTGACTTGTTTAGCTATCCTGCAGTGACTTTGTCTCAGTACAAAGTAGTCAGAAGCAGAGAGCATTCTATTTTCTTCTCCAATCCCATTAGAGGATTAATGCAGACAGAGGACAAGCAGACAAAGATCTGGACTGCATGGCTTCGTGTACGCTTAAGTATTCTCGACATATTGTGAAAAAAGTGTAAAGTCTGAAGTAAAATATGCACAGTTTTTGCATTTGCAGAACTAAGAAATGCTACCATGGCAGTGTAACCATAAAGAATTATCATAATAATATAAATTTCAGAGCATTTTGGAGAACAATCTGAGGTGACACAGTTTCAAAAATGGTTTTGACTAAACAAGTATGCACTAAAGCTAAAGTGTTCCAAATCTCTCTCCTCTGCCTATTTTGGAAATCCGTTCCCTGGATGCCATTTGACATCACATATCTTTTCTAATTCATTGCTACACAGCTCAAAACCTGCAACGAGAGGCCCGAAAATACATTCCACCTACATTTGATTGAGTAAAGTAAGCGGTTACCAGGAAGAGCCTTGCAGGATTAAACACATCCCTAATAGTATACACTGGTCTATAATTTGGCACTAAACATAAACAGTGATTTCCAGGCAGTAACACCTTTTCCAAGAAACGTCACAGCGTCAACATGTGTTTGTGCAGATGATAATTAAGGCAGTGTCTGTAGTGATTGGAAAGGAAACACAAGGTGTTTGCCATGAGAACAGTGTTCTGAGACTTTTTCTTGGAGGTTGGATGTCTTCTGGGAAACTAATAAAAATCGAATTGAGCAAAAAAAATGCCAGCAAATCCTCTGGGTTATAGAGCTTAGGGCCAGTAAGGAGAACCAAGTTCCAATATGAAAAACAAGTCTGCTATCATATTGCTGTCCAGCTTTCAGACAGATGGTTTTTATATACAGGTCTTCTTGCCACACTCATTCAATTTTCAAGAGATAAATGTCTCTTACATGTTTCTTTCAGTTTTACTTATAAAGAGTGGTGTCTGTTCTTCCTACTGCTGAAAAATACCCAGAGTATCAACTGGTGATGTTGTTGAGGGAGTATTTGTGTTGTTTTTCTTTTAATTTCTTTAATGTCACAGGCCTCTTTTGTACAAGTTTACTTTGACACAGCTGCACAAATTTGCACAAATACGAACTAGCAAATAGATACTGTGGATGGCTATAAAAAGGTAATCCAAATAAAGTTTGGTTGGAAACTGAAATACTAAAAACATATATTTTAAATGTCACTGTGTGAATGTGTGGAGGTGTATTCGTTTTGTAGCTGGAACATGATACCTTAAAGCTCAGTTGTACTCTAATACTCACAGGTCAGCCCCTGATCCATAAATAGAATACTTCACTTCCCCCCAAGGTCCTGAGTCTGGGTCTATTGCCTGCAGACAAACAGAAACAACAGATTATAGAGAAGAAAAATATGGTAAATTTGGTAGTAGTGCTTGCATATATTAAGTAATTTCAATGCAACTTTCACTGCAGTCTTGAGGAGTACAACAAATCCCACCATGTACTGCCATTGTTTAGTATTCAAGTCACTCTAATGAGCAATTTTTTGTTGCCTTGTTATTCTTTTCTCTTTTCTTCCCACACTTTAGCACATTGAGGTTATATTTGTTTGCATCTCCTTGCTAAAAGAAATGAGCAGCAAAATGAAATGTCTGCCACAATGGATTCAGCAAACTGAATGAATCAGTGCCGGACTGGAACATGACGCTTCAGGGGTCAGCTAAAAAAAGGCCAGATTTTTGATGTCATAGGAACATCATCGTGGTCGTCAGCTAATCTGTCTGTCTGTAGCTGCTGGGATGCCTGTTTTGCTGTCTCCATGTGTCCAAGGTCACTTGTTGGCTGTTCTTTTATCTGATTGAAATTGCCTGGGATCAAGGCAACGAGCTTGTGTGGTGTTCACGCAAGGGCAGGATTTATTAGTGAGCCTCCCTGTTGCTTTGAGCCTTTCACCGAATCACTCTGCAGGGCTGCTATGAACCGACAAAGGCAAAGGATGAGACGGTCCAGAAATCAATCAATTCAACATGTTGTTAAAAGTGTTCCTTTTTATATCAGCACATATTTTTGTGCTGTGGCTGCATGTGCTACGAAGCATTAGCAGAAAAAAAAAAAAAAAGGTCTGGGAATTTGGTGTTACACAACAAAATGAAAGTGATAGCCATCTGGCAGCTTACCTCGCCTAGCTTTTATCTACATGTTTTCACATATTATCCCAACCCCCACTGCCCAAAAAGTCTACATTTAGGGAATTAATGGTCCTCTTGGGCTTTTTGTTAAAATCAGCATTCCTCTTTAGCTCAGAGTGACGTACACTGGTGATGGCATGTATTTTTAGCCGAGATCAGGACTCGCTCACCGTCACTGACACCACATTGGAGCCACCGGGTGAGTTTTCTGGAATTCTGGCGATGTAGTAGTCTGAGGAGAATTTGGGAGCGTTGTCGTTGGTGTCCAGGAGATGAATGACGATGTCTGCTGTGGCGCTGAACCTCTCAGGGGTGTCGATCTCAACTGCAAGAAGCTGAAGAAAAGAACAATTACAGATAAACAAATAAAGGGAAAATTTCAACAGATGCAGGCAATTATTTTTGTGCCATTTCTTGAGAAATATCAGATTTTAATCCCAATTCAATATTCTTTGGTGTGTAATGAGCTGACCTTGTATGTCAGAAAATGATGCTTCTCATAGTCCATGGCAGCAGAGTCTTCCACTAAGATTGTGACTTGGGCCTCATTGAGAACAGTCTGAGGGACGACTCGCAGCATTCTTCCTGGTCCGATCAGTCTCAGATTGAATTTAGCATTTGCACCCTGCAAGATGATCATATTATTAAAAATTCAAGCGAGTTGTTTTATATATGCTCAAACCTATTTATAGTAGCCTGCATCTGTTACACAGCTAGCTCAAAGAAGCAAACATAAAGCATAATCCATGTCGTATATAGCTTACCCAATCAATTTAAAAGCTCTGTGTCCTTTCATTATTACAGTAATGTAAGAGAAATCAATAAGGTATCAGTAGCAGGAATAATATTCTGGCTGAAACATAACATTAGTGGACACAAACAGTCGGCCTGATGTTGTAACAGCATTATCGGAGAATACATGTGGCGAACATCAGCCATGTGGACATGACTAGTAGAGCACAAGGAGGTGGAAACACAGAGACACTTGCATAATCTGACAAATGGTGTAGTTAGGGAGCAACTTTTAATTAGTGTTGGCTCAGCTTCAATATCATGCAATTTTAAAAGGATTGCCAGTGATAATGGCAGGCTTAAAGTCATTCCACAGGCAAAAAGGCGCACAGTACGAAGATGTGGTATGATGGATGCACATTTAAATCGCTTTCCTATTAGATAACAGTGTAATTTGGTCAGAAAATGAGTGTTATTACATAATAATGGCCACTATTAGTCCTGGCCAGATAAAGCAGCAGTGATTTATGCTGCTAAAAGATGACACCTGCTCAGTAAAATATCCTAAATCTGAGCTTTCTGTTATTTTTAGTCATTTTCAAGCTAAGTATAGACAAAATACGGACGACAGCAACGGTCCCCACCTGATCAGAGTCATTGACAGTGATTTTCAGCCCTCGCAGTATTTCTCCCTCCGGCGGATGCTCGTACATGGTCAACTCAAACACGTTCTGTAGGCCGTTCTCTCCGTAGAAAGTAGGTGGGTTATTGTTTAGGTCGACCACACGGATCACCACCGTGGTCACGCTATAGTCCATGAGTCTGCCTTCAGGACTTACTTCTGAAGCCTGGACACAGGGAGTAGAAATGGTGAAAGTCAGCTTATACTGTATGTATCAATCATATAATCAGTAAACATGGGCCTTAGTGCTATTTTGTGTCACAAGATCATTTGTACTCCATGAATTTTCACTTCAGAGCAATTTTACATCAAAGCAATGTCAATTGAGAGGCTACAAAGTGTTTTCCTATTTTCAGCACAGGTTCTTTGGCCCACAGTTTATTTAGGAATATACTCTAAATATGGCAAAAGTCTGTAAAATGTAATTACTGTACAACCATCGACACAGAAAAGAAAAAGCAGCCACATTTTTTCATCATTTAAAAGTTGTTGACAGAGAAATTCAGCCAGTAGGACTTTTAAACTAATGCTGAGTAGAATATAAGTCTGATCCTAACTTACAGTAAAACAACAGCAATGATCTGCAGCTTACCCTGACTTTAATGTTAAAGATTTCTCTCTTCAGATGAATGGGCAGAGTCAGCAGGGTGATTAATCCACTTGTTCTGTTGATGCTAAAAACACCATCATCTCCTGGTGAGACAGACAGCAGAAAACAGACAGATGAGCACTCACATCACTGACACCAACATCTGTTAAGTCTGTTTTTTGTTATTTCTAAATTATTCTTTTTTTTTTGGAGAGTTGAATGAATACCATCATCGAATGAGTAACGGATTGGATTCGGGTTTCCCACGTCACCGTCTTTGGCAAAAACACTGAATATTTCAGATCCCTGGGAAAAGACAAGCAGAATAATTTGTGTTTTATGAGTACTGGAAATCAGCAGTGAAATCACAGTGATAACTAGTTATAGATGTCAAAGGACGCACACATGAACCTTTGGATTGCAAATATTAGTTACTATAGGTCATATTTTTTTAAAATTACAAGTAACACAAACTATATCTTCATGTGACTCAGTGTTTGGTTGCATCATTTTGTCAAAAAACTGGATGACATAGGTTAACATCTACAACAACACAAACAAGGATGAGATTTGAACCTGGCTGGTGCACAGCTAATCACAACAAACCACAGAAATCTATCCTTCACCTGCTCTTCAAAGGTGCATTAAAATGTCATGCTTCTAATTATTCCCGTGAGGATGAAAGTGAGACTGTGTAATCTCTCTGCGACAAGCTACCTCTGTGGCATTTTGTGATCACGATAAAGCCATGATGACGGCAGGAGGGGCATTACTGTGAAATGCCAGAAACGAAAGCCATGTGATGTGTGATATTGGCGGCCTGGGTTTTGGGCTTGTGTGTTGTGTATTATTTTTTGGAGCAAAAGTAAAAATGTAGTTTGAGTTGTAATACAAGAGAAGTGACTGTAACAGAAACTGATAGGAAAGTAGCTGTGATGTGAGTGAGTTGTATCATTGAGCACAGAGTCACTGAGAGACGTGTTTGTACTCACTGGCACTGAGACTTCATAAACGTAGGCGAAGTAGGGCGTCCCAACGAAGGATGGCGGCGTGTCTTGTGCGTCAATCACATTGATTGTCAGGGTAGCAGAGGACGATAGAAACTGTTCCTTCCCGTTAAAGTTACCGCCACCGTCCTGGAACAGAAGTAATGTACAGTTAAATCTACTATTTTAAAAATGTTTGAACAATTAGTTTAGCAATTTGGTTTTATATAATTATCTATATTTATGTTTTATATTATTAATAAACTTAATAATATATGCTAAAGTACAATTTTTGTTTGATAATTTTGTGTTTTCTCTCTCTCTATGCCTCTTTTTTTTTTTAAAGGTTGTTTAATTGCTTTCTAACGAGTACACCACAATAAAATCATCCCCCAGAAAACTATTCTTTAAACTGCACTATGTGTACAAGCTAACCTCACCAATCAAAAACTCTATTGAGCGTGGCTACCTTGAAAATAAAAGTACATTCATGCACCACAGTAACCCGTCACACACCCAGTACCTTTGCAATGACAGTGACAAAGTGTGTCTTTGTTTTCTCATAGTCCAGCATTTCTCCAGACTTGATACGAAGGACACCGCTATGTCTGTCAACGGCGAACAAAGTGGACTGTGGATTCTGTAACACAGAGCAGAACAAAGGCACGATTTTAAAAGCACCACAGTGAGACACGAATAAGGTCACACAAGTAAAAGCCTGCCACTGAAACCCCTAAACCCCTTCAACAGACACTTACATGAGATATCATGGAAAGTGGTCAGATGGCTGCATTAAAAACACTCAGTAGCCACTTGAATTAGGCCACATTCTCTGTATACAGAGTCCATCTGGATGTAAAGAACCCATATGCTCAAGGACATAGCAGGCAGGTGAAAGCTGCTGGGTCCAGATGTGAACCGCCTCACTGTCAATTCCAGGCCAGCTGTTCTTTGGTCCTAATAGTCCAAAGTGCAAACTAACATTCCCTGCCACCCCCTGCCAAAGCAGCCCTCTAAGCCTCCAATACCTGACACAAATGTAATTGTGATTTAATCTCCATCATCGTAACTACACCAGGCACATGCACAAACACACACGCACTTTAGAAATTCTAGAAATCAGTACGTATACATGCTATTTGTTTCACATACAGATTAGCATTACAAGTGGCCAGTTTCAGTGAGCATTTAACATTTAAAAATGCTCTATCTGTGCTTGTTTATGTATTGTATTCATGTATTGCTGATAGGACAGTATTTCAAGCTGCCAAGTGATACCTGGAGGAAGTAGGTGACTGAGCCTCCTGAGCCTGTATCTCTGTCCACTGCCTCGACTTTATAGATGCTGCTTCCAGATTCAGTCGTCTAAAATGCGCAACAAGGAAAATAATTCAGGAAACAACGTGAAGGGCTTAAAAAGACACAATACAACACACACAGCACTTAGATTTTCATTCAAAACTGAAAGGTTTATAAAGCACTAAAACACATCTGGCTTAACTTACTTCCAGCACATCAAGGATTGCAGGCATGTTTTGGAATTCAGGCTTTTCATCGTTTGCATCCATTACAAATATGGTGACTCTTTCCACAACCTATAAAGAAGAATGAAAAGATTAAAACCACATATTCAAGGTTACAATGATGTGATCATGCATCGAACTTAAAGGTGATACCTTGCTTTGCCCGTCTGTGATGCTGACAAGAACATCAATAGAATCTTGTTTCTAAGCAAAATAGAGAACCAGGTTAATAAGAAGACATCCACCTTAACTTATTGACGATTCTAAGTTGTCATAAACAGCTGCGTTAATGTCCCCTGATGATTCATTAACATTACCTCTCTGTCAAGCTTTTCCACTAACGTGATGTTTCCAGATTCGGGGTCAACCCTGAAGTACTCTTTGGAACCTGGATCGAAGGAGAGGCCGTATCTCACCTTCTGGCCTTCAGGGTCTGTGCCGTTGAGAGAATAGATCTGTGTACCTAAAGGGAGGCATCGCAATTTAGTCAAACTAGGCTCAGCTGCTGACCGGACAATATATCATTTACAGACAAATATTAGTATGAAAAGCTCACGTATTCTAGCCATTCACTATAACCAGTCATTTTTTTAAACAACCGCTGTGGAACAAACCAGTTCAATGTATATCCCGATTGATGCAAGGTGTAGAGGGACAGCTGCACCACTTTCACAGCCAGCACACTGTCCTACATTTCAACAGGTGGCACCAAGCAGATGGGCATGTTAGTGTGAGTACGTACATGCCACACAACATCTGCTCATCTATCAAAGACTATTTAACATGCTGGACTCTGATATTGGCAACCAAAACACACCATTTTGCTGATTGGTTCCACAGACTGTTAGCTGTTCACACTGAACGTCCTGCGGGTCAGAGGTCTAGCTCACCAACAGGTGTGTCCTCTGAGAGGCTGAACAGGGCCAGGTTCCCATTGTGGCTGTAGGGTCCATTGTCATAGAAATAGGGGGCAAAATCTGCTTGTGCTGAGGAAAGAGATGTAAATCACACCCGTAAGTTTGTGTTTGAACATCACAGTTTTATGTAATTCATCTTTAAACAAAACTGTGTGACGGAAACAATAGAAAACACAGCTTTTATTTTATAAACTCAACTGATGAAGGATAAAGCATACGCCTGATCAGTGACTGAATCAGTTTGCTGACTTTAACAACTCCTCTTTGCGATGGTTTCATTACCATTAACTATTACTGGATCATTTCCACTTCTGGGAAAAGTGGTCACTCTTCATTAAAGGTACAGTCTCACCACTAGAATGCACCACTATGCGCTTACGCCCCCTGCTTTCTGTCTCACTGGGATTAAAGGTGTGTTACGTCAACCTCCTAAGATACTTTCACTATACATAGACTTGAGATCTACGCTGTGTTTGTAATATCACAGTCATTTTAGTACTGTTTTAGCTACAACTGCTTATTACCTTAAAAAAAAACACAGTCATAAAAAAAAGCATGAGTCATATGTAAAAAAAAAAACAAAAAAAAAACCAGCTTATATATATACATATGTGTGTGTGTGTGTGTGTGTGTATCTGCAACTATGCCAGAAACAAATGAAGCAAAACAGAATGAAATTCAACTCTAAACTGAGAAAGATTGAAAATATTCAACCCACAGGTCCCCAGTGTGCCTAACCATCATTCTTAATCTGATCACAGCAACATAAGCCAACTTTAAGCGAGGAATTAATAAGAGAAACTTACCAAAGCAGGCATGCACAAACAGAAAAAGAAGCGGCAAATGTAAGATCTTTACATTCTTCATCCTAAAGAATGAAGTGGTGAAAGCGCACCATGAAGACGGCTCCGTCGAGAGTCCTCGACATGAGATGCAGCTCTCAAAGGTGTGTGCAGGCGACTGGAAGAAGGCTAAAGGCAGATGCTCACATGCTAATCCAATGACACATCTTAAGAGCTACTGCGGGGCCTCCTCAGTCCAGCTGGGCTTCAACAGCCTCCAATCCACGGGAGATGGTTGTGTCTGCAAAAACACAGGGATGCAATTGGATAGACCAATATACATTTGATTTTTGATACTATATTAATATCCTTATTCACAAATGTCAGGTTCGTGCTGTTCTGTAGTCTGACACAAATATTTTATTTGCACTGTGTGTTACATTGAAAGCTGTTGCACTGAATCTCTTGCTACCTTTTCTAAATGTCTATAACTTATTGTTTTTGAGTAACTGCAATCTCAGATGTCGTATTTTTTGTTTTTGTATTAAAAGACAAGCAGTACTGATCTACCAGGAAGTGTGATCCTTCTGTATTAAACAGAATGAAGTATTAAATGCAGCTTCTGCCCTTTAAATTATGACCATTCTGCATAAAGTGCTGTGGCCAACTCTACTCTTGACAGAGTAGAAGGATGATGTAGAATCTATATGATAATACTGGCTGCTGGGTCACCCATGTTGTACACCATCTGCTATGCACCCAATGACCATCTGTTGCATTAGGAAAAAGAAAAAAAAACACTATTTACTCAATTAATTGAATAATCACACGGGATGACCAGGCAGTGATCTCATGTGATTATAGTTTCTTTATGGATATGATGGTAGAAGGTATGAAATAAATGTAGGAACTTATATAAACTGATTGATGTGAATGTAAATAAATATATATTTTTGCACATAAGAAGTCATGGGTTTTGTTTCACATTGAAGTATTGTTTTTATTCACGTCTCTCCTTTGTTCCGTATGGTGTGTTGAGTCTCTTAATTAAAAAGCCCACTAATTACCCTAATGTCTTTCTGGGACTTTTTGAATAGTATTTTAGTCACTGAAGCTGCCTAATCTTCTTGTTTGATAATCTGATTTGCTACCAAGAAGTGAACTCTTGTAAACAAATGTTATATAATCCCGACTAAGTGGTCCTCCCTTTAACAAGGATCACCTTTCTACAAACACTAACCTATAAAAGACTGACTGCATGTCTTTACTCATGACATTACAATGCAATTCAACTGACCTATTCCCACGACTTAATTATAAATATCTAAACTGCTGGTTGACATAATAATATTAGTAACTGCATCAACTTGACGTTTAGCTTAATTTAAACACAAATAGATGTTTTAGTTGATTTAAAATGATAAATTCCAGTTAAATTAACTTAATGAAATTGACTTGATAACTAGATGTTTCTTTATATTGATTCAAATTTTCAATTCTCTTTCCCTATCTTAACGTTCATGGACAATTTCAAACAATTAAGACAATTAATCTTAATTAATTGGATCTTTAATTGTAGAGTTAATTCCCCGAACATAATGTAGTTTGTTGGTTGAATATAATTTATTAGGAGTTGAAGAGATTGATGCAAACTGTTTTTTTTGTTGTTGTTTTTATTAGAAGCAAACATTATTATTTAGATCATACCAAACAGTGAGTCAGTACAACTGAAAATGCCTCAACAGACCCAAGAATCGTGTTTTTTTTTTAAATATCTTCTCTTTCTTTTAAAACATACACTTATTTGATACAAAGTGACCTGTTCCTGAAGAAAATACGAGACAAAAGCACTTTGGCATTCTGTTCTTAAACTTCTGGGACTTACAACGTATATATTTATATATAGATATATATATTCAGATGAGCAATTTTCCTATTACCATGAAAAAAAACAACAACAAAAAAGCCTCATCACGATTACAACAAAAACTATTGTGTGCACCATTAAAACACTTTGCATGCCAGAGGATTTAAACACATGAATAAACCTTTTTAACATCCATTCTCATGCTGGTATTAAATCTACTTTATAATCTGGCTGGTACTCATAGAACATACAGTAGCTAGCATGTTCTCAGTGTCTGCTTAGTGCACGACGTGTACGCGTAAAAGAGCGACACGTGCTAAACGAAAACCAACAACGTCATTTGTAGGAACATCAGTGCGTCGATTTAAAATCTCTGGCAGCCGTCAAATTCCCATCATACGTATGTAGAGTTAAACAGTTCAGATTGGAAACCTGTGTCCAGTATTCAAAGGCACCGTGAGCATTTTTGTGCCATTTGAAGCAGAAACAGCATTACTTTTACACAATAGCTGTGCAATACATTCCCTGGAAAAGATCACCTGTCACGTTACTGCTGTATGTTGTTGGTTAAGGCCGTGACTTCAGGTTTAATTCTCATGGTGCTGGCAGATGGCAGGCCCAAAGATTAACCCACTGTACTCTAATCTCCCCTCATCTTGTAATGCACAGAGCCTGTCTGTTGTAAAATAGACTCCATCAAACAGAAATGTAAAGCACAATTAGCACACACAATGTAGCCACAGACATGTGGACATGCTGCACACAGCGTGCAACATTATGAGAGTTCACAAACAGATGATCTTCCTATTTCTCATCCAGTGACCGCGACCTTTGTTTTAAAATGTTTAAACCTTCAGATGTGTGTCAGTGCATACATTCTACAGCAAAATCCTGTAAACTGAAGCTTATATGTGTGAGTGTCTTTCAAATGATCTCTGCAGAAAATCATACGGATAAAAGCTCACTGCTCATCTGTAGTCATCTTCTTAGTTTCTAATCCCGTGCCTTCAATCACTGTGGCACATGCTGACCTCTTTGTTCCTGTTGCTGACAGAGCCATTAGGCTGCCCATGGGGAAATTTTAGGGTGATGCTTATCATTTCAGCGTATGGCTGCATGTGCGTCACTTGCTTTGGATTATTGTCAATGAAGGCTAAACCTGTGCCAAAACAGGCTCAGTGGATCCTGAAGTATTTGTGCTAACCATCATACACTAACACATAGAGCGCCATTACAAGATGGGCCGCTTCAGTCATGGTACTTTAAAATACATATTAATGAAGGGTTTGGCATCAACATAAAAAATAATAAATTACAAGAAATAAAAAGCAGAAAAAGATGAAAAAGAATACAAAATAATAGGTTTATCCCTCTGTTGTATAATAAAACAATCATAAGAAAAGCAAAAGGCATTTTCTTTCACGTCATATAAACCAGCTCAACTGTGCAGCTCAGCAGCTGATTCTTATCAACGTTATGTCTCAACATGAGTGTATATATATCTTGATTTAGTTTGTATTTGTATTCATTTAGCTTGCCATGCATGCTTAGTTACCCAAGGTAGGAGGTGAAACATGCTATAAAAATAAAGTTGCAATATTCAGTCTTGAGTTTAAGAAATATTGTGATTTACATTTTTAAAAGGGAAAAAATGCAGTGGGTAGGATGTAGGACCTTATTCAAGCCTTCCAGTGGGTGACTTAGAAAAAAAAATCCCCTTTTTATGGGTGAGTCTATGATACAAATCGTCAGCTAATCTATAATAATAACATGACAACTGAAGCATTTCAATATAATTTGGGTTGAATTACATGTTATGTTTATATGAGAAAATATTTTTTTCCAGCAACTTTTGGGTTTGCTGTGTATGTTTGTATTACATAGCTGAAATGAAGAGCACGTTTTTGGCCGTTTGACAGGAGGCGATGTTGACAGAAGAGCTGCAAGTAGAATTAGTTTGGCTCTTGTCCTGTACATGTCTCTGAAACGTGAGGGTCCATAAAAATGTCAAATGAACATGTAGACTACCAAACAGCAGTTTATCACTAAGACATGAAGAACATTTAGGATTACAAGAATCTCAAGTACACCAAAAAATACACAAATCTTACATATGCAATCATTTATTCATTCGTGACAGACGGCAATTTTGCGATAATTGAACAATACAATGTCTCGAGCAGTTTGAAAGTGAACTGGTGAATTATCGGTTGAAAAGTTTCAGGAAAGGTAAAAACAAAAAAACAGCCTTTGTAAATGTTCCACCCTCCTGCTTTAAAAATACATTGACAGTGCAAGTCCGGTATTTACCTGGAAAAATGAGATTTACCCAAAATAGAAATGGAAACTTTGAATAATTTGCGCAGTACTTGTGTCACTACAGGATCACTCGGTCTGTTCGAGCACCTGTTGTCAAGATACCCAATTCAGCTTTCCCATTTTGGATTATTATTGATAATCTCCAGTGTGGTTTGCCAAGGGCAGAGGTTCGCTTTTAGTCCTGGTCCACTCTAAAACTAGGTTACGCCTTTAATCTCTCCATGTAGAGTAGCAGCCTTTCATTTTCATAAACCTCACAGAGTGCCACAGCAGAGTGAACACACATGAAAAATCCTGAAAGATGTCACACGCTGCTTCTGCCGGAATCATCACTGACTGAAATGATCATTAGCGGCTGTCCACCGAGGAGTTAAGGTAATCTGGAAATCTGTTGTTCCAGTGTGATGGGAGCTAATAAGATTTCAACAAAACCCTGAGGCCTCACGAGTGCTGTCGCTGGAACCTCAACTTACACCACTCCATAAGCATACATTAACTGGGTAAATTGAATAACCCTTTAGTGGAAACAAATGAGCTAAATTCTAATGTTGCAGAAGCTATAACACATAAATAATTCACTTGGTATTGAGCATGAGATCTTTCACTTAAATCAGAATCAAAAAAGAGAAAAATCTTTGAGAAAATAAAGCGAATCAAATATTTCTGTTGGTCAGTTTGACGTGATGTGGATCATATTAGAGCCCAAACTAAGCCTGATGCTCATGTCCTCTACATTCTTTTATTTTGCTGCCCCCAAGTGGTAAAAAGCTGGTGGTGGACAATAAACGTAAAACAAACATTATCATTACATGACCAGTAGCATTCATCAAACACACACATACAAAGTATTTCTACAACTTATGTATGATTACAGTGTACAACAGAAGTAACTCCAGTATCAGTTAATGTCAACTAACTGAAAATAGTGTCACCTTACATTACCTGCATTATTTCTAAGCTGAATGGTAGAATCTTTGCTCTTGTGTAAAATTATAAACTAACACTTAAGACGTACCGTGTTAAAAACAAAGGCCCCACAGTCGGAACTCAATGCAACAAAGTCAGTACACCTTTTATAACAGAGATTCATATCTTTTACCTTTTTTTTAATACTCTGTATGTCCACATTTATGTTTGACAACAGACTCAGTCTTTCTCAACATTGAGGAAACTAAATTTCTAAAGAAATCCTTCAGGATCTTTTTTTAGCTCATCATTGCAGGAGGGGTGTCAAAGCCAATAACGAAAAAATGGCAGATAACCTAATAACGGCCAATAACGTAATAAAAGTCCTGAACTGATAATGTAATAACTTTTGTAATATACGTTTCTGGCCAAAAGTTATTGCGTTATTGGCTGATTATTATTTGAAAAGAATTTTTTATTTTTTATTTTTTACCAGGCCAATAACGTAATAGCGTGTTACGTTATTGGCCAAAAGATATTACATTATCAGTTCAGGACTTTCATTATGTTATTGGCCAGTTATTACGCTATTGGACTATTACATTTTAAAAAGTTGTTGCCGTTGTTAAGTTATCGGCTGTTATTACATTATTGGCTTCTACAAGTGGTTGTGTTGCTCTATCTTTCTCTTTAAAACACCCCAGATGTGTTGTATGTGATTTAAGTCAGTTATATTGCACACGGCTCTACTCACGTCTGCCATACACTGTAAGTCTTTTAGACTTGTTTCACATCAGATATTTGTTAATAATAACATTAGTAATGTTTCCCAACATACCTTTAAAAGTGTGACAGACCTGTGTCACTTTGCACTCTATTGGATACCTGACAATAAAAAAAATAAATCAAATCCAGCTACTTCCTGTTGTATTCTATACAAGTCCTTTTGTGACATGTCTTTGGAAGAAGCCTTTCAGGACTGATGTATCTATAGGATATGGTAAAGGATCTGGAACAAATTAGAGAATCACAGCTATGCTCCGGCGCAACACAAGGGTGGAGCAAAAACACATCACACACTTCTGTAGCAGTTGCTGTTCTCAACGAGCAGGGAACAAAGTTCACACGGTTCATTTAGAGCAGGCCATCGAGACGAGAGGAGGTGACTGCGACCCCATCTACAAAGTCTCACCCTAATGGGACGGCATTGTGTCGACTCGTCTCACGCTGCAACACCCAAAGCAAAGACTGTACACTGTGTTCACTTTGCTTAATTTATTTTTCTCTCTTGACTGTAATCAGTTTTTGTGGTTTCCCATTTTAAAAGGGGAGCAGGGTTGCAGCGAGGGACAGTTTAAAGATAACTTCTTTCATTTCACTCTTGTCATTGTTCGGGCTGTTTGTGTGATTAATGTTGTGATGTATGTTGTGTTCTGTGAATGTTTGTCTTACCACTAAAAACTATGTTATGTTAAAGAATGTTTCATGTGTTTTTAAGTTATCTATGAGTTAAAGTATTCTCAATATATTTGTGCTTTTGATTCTGTGGCCATCATATAAGTAAATATTAAATGTTTGAAATAAAGTTCACTTATTTATAAACCTTTATGTCATTGAAAAGAGACAGAATATTGAGTGAACCCATCCTCATGTAATAAAGCAGCAACCAATCATGTAACCACAGTACATGTGAAGGGAGAGCAGATAGTGAGGACCTCATTTCAAACATTTTATTGATTTAATGATGATAAATGTGAGGAGTACTGAGTTTGTTATTCCAAAGAAAGAAGAACATTGATATTAAATTGACTGCTTCATCTTGTTACAGCTACATGGTCCTGTGTTTGAATCTCCTGGTCTGCTTGGACATTTCTGTGTGGAGTTTCTATGTGCCTGAATGATGTGAAGAGTTCATTTGCAAAAACAGATGACTCCATTTCTGTAGATTTTCAGAAAACTTTTTTCCCCGTTGTTTGCTTGAGATAATATCAGTCAAACTGAAGTTGAGTGGATTTGACTCAGTAGAAATGACATGACACACAACAGAGATAACTTAAGTTTGATTGATATTGTCTCAGGTAGATGATGGAAAAGTGGGTTTTCTGAAGGTTTGTGACGATGGAGTTACCTGTTTTTGCAAGTGAACTCTTCGTGTACAGGATGTACCGTGCCCTGTGCAACCAGTCAGCTAGGATAGCCCCCTGCAACCCTCCAAATGGATGGATGGATGACTTTAAAAGCAAATGTTTAAGCAAAAAAAAACCCAACAACAACAAAAAGGCAACATTGTGCATCAGTCTTTTTAAGTTAAGAGAGCTTCTAATGAAATTATGTTCAATCAGTGAACTACGCTGAGTAAGTGGAATAAGTCTTTCCTCTGAAATCCTGAACTCACATTGAAGAAAAAGTTATTAGGCCAGTTTGAATAATTTACTAGCGCTGGAATTTAGTTTTAAATCAATGAATGCAGAAATTTTAGTTGTAAATACACATCATATTAAGTTGATCTAATTACTAGCATTGTTGTGCCAACATCAAAACAATGTTTGAAACTTAGACGTTGTGTAAAAATCAATAAATTTGCAGCCATGCATTTAACTAAGTGGCAGCAACATGTCCCCTGAATTACTTTATAGAGTTTAACTTGAATAAATTCAAATTAATGAACTGGTTAATATTGATTATTAGAACTCAACAAGTATAACTGATATGTAGAATATGTTTTATTGGTACTATTTACACATCTAGAAGTGTCTTGCTTTCACATCAACTCAATAGTTTTGTTTAGGTTATACCAAATTTCTTATTGTTTTCTATTTGAATCTAAGTATATAAAATAGATTAGTAGTATTGCTTGTAATCTGGTGTCTTATTTTCATAAGTAAAGAGGGTGTATCTTTATTCAAATCAATTATAAAAATAAAAAAAAGTACATGTGATTTTTTTTTGGTTCAAATTCATGTGTAATTCTCCACAAAAGTTTCATGTAAAACAGTAAAACAACGTTTATGTGTGATCTTAGAAAAACCAGAGGCTCATGTTGTACTATCACATCAACATCTACTTGCTTTGATTCCCTCAGTTTAGTAACATCAGTATCATTTAAAGGTTAGCAACTATCATCCAAGAAAAGATTTGAAATTAACTAAATTCCACATGATGCAGTGATCAGGAGGGCTGTGGATGGATGAGTGGGGGTGGAGGGTGGAGTGATTCTTACCCTGATTTACTAAAGCTGGAGGAAATCATCGCTACAGCATGCAATTAGAAAAGGATGTTGACTATAAAGAGGAGCGGAGGAGGCATGTCCTCCAACATGAGGCTTCTCTCTCCAAAAAATTGCAGCGTTTGGGACCACGTGACCTCGCCAACACAGGATGTCCCACGGAGAGAGAGCAGCGGTGAGGCAAAGCGTGGCCACAGGCTGCTCACTCGTGCGGTGGGATCCGGCACATGAGAGAAAAAAAAAAGTTGGAGAAAAAGTTTCGAAGCGATCATATATTAACAGAAGAGAAAAAAAAACAAGTATTTGCAGGTGCCAACAGTGCGCGCAGAGTATCCATCGGGTGTGAATTCTCTAATTAGATCGCTTATTTATTTAACTCTGTGTTCAATCAAAGTTAAAACATTCATGTCGCTGGTTTCTCTCGGTGTCATTAATGTTTCTACAAGACTACGAGGCTCCGCGCTGCGTCTGCTGAAGGAGAGGAGCCCGCGTCCGAGGATACAATGAAGCAGTGTGTCCTTGTCCGAGACAATGCAGCGAGATGCTACGAGGAGACGATGTTTCCCACAAGATCAGGGACGTTTCGCCCGATTGCCCAGCGAGATCAACTAAAGGTTTGTGACACCGGCTCGATATTTTATGTTTCTGTTTTTTTTTTACCTTGCGAAAAATGACTCCCAAGCTCAGAAAGCACATCATGCAGAGCCACCGGCGCAGCTCGTCAACAGTCCTGCAGCCGCTGCGCGTAAAAACGCTATAAATGTTAAATGATGGCAAAGTCTACTCATTTCCCTGTGATGTGGATGTGTCTTCTGATTTCATGTGGGTATTAAACGATGATCGGGTAAACATGGAGGCTGTGCATGTCGTGTAGTCTAATCAATAATTCCTTCTACTACAAATGTGAGTTTCTCATTGAACACATTTTCCAGATTTAATTCTGAATATATGGAAACATCTCATTCTTGCGCACTGGAGATTAATATAGTATGCAGGAGTATTCATTAGTCTGTATTTATAATGGTTCAGTGGGTGGTGGAAATGATACTGAATTGAAAGCCCCCTCCCCCTAAATGACTGCCATAGTATTAGATGGAAAGCACACACACACACTCACACACACACACATACACAGGATGTAACTAGTAAATAGTGTCAAATAGTAGGCTATGACATCCAAACTAAAATCAATCACATGAAAATGCAAAACAGCACCTACATAAATCACAATAGTTGTCAATATGCACCCATAGCAGCTAATTGTACACACTGACACCCTTAGAGGACCAGCAGTGCTTTTCAGGGAGGATTTAGCTCTCAACATCTCCGTTAGATGCTCCTCCAAGGCTCTGAGCGCAGCCATTAATGTAATTTGTAGTGAGATGATAAACAGAGTGATGTGTGTTTCTGCTTGAGCAGATAGTCAGATTTGCCAAACGCTCCAGTGCCTCTTGAATATGTAAAAGTGCTCAGCTCCAAGTGCTTCAGCCTGACAGTTTGACGGCTATGGCGTATTAAGCTCAGATAATTGGGTGATATTTACTCACAGAGCACACAATCACTCCGCAACTACTTGAAAACGGCGTCTTTTTTTTTTTTTTTCTTCCCCCCCTCCTCTTAATGATATGCTTTGTAGAAATTATTCACTCTGTTGACAGGACCAAATGGGATGTGCATGTCTACATTTCTTTTTCAGTAATATGAAAATGCACATGATGATTTATTCAAAATTAAGAGATTAGTTGTACTGACTCGAAATAGTTAACGTATGGGTTGTCTTCCTAAATGATTTGCCTCGTTTCTGAATCCAGTTTGCCTGAATGTCGGTTATACTGCAGGGCACAGTAACACAATGCACATCCGAAACGTCGAAATGTTACAACTATACTGTAATGATTCAAGTTGTGACTTGTCATCTGTGCTGATAAACAACAGTCCACTTCTTCAAAATCCCAATTAAACATCACTTCACTGACAACCTGTTGAAGCTTGTGTCTCAAAGTGACTTCACTGCGTGGGCGAAGATTCGATTCCAACAAATGATGCGCTGATAGTGAGATAAGATGACTTGCAGCAGTGGTGCTTTCCAGATGTGGGTAGATCGACTCACGGTTTCACTTTGATTGTGAGTGGGTGGGAGTTCTCAAGTTCGCTTCGACATGAGTTGGGTGTGTTGAGATCACACAGCAAAAATTAGTTGTGGCCCCACGACTCGGTGGTTTGCTAAAAAAAAAAAAAAGACACTCTTCCTGTTGTTGCTGTATGTTCAACCACAGTCCTACTGCTGTCTTTGTCTGTGTCTCTGCTAAATGAGACACACAAAACACAACACAAAAGCTGCTGTACGAACGGCGGAGCATTCCTGAGGTTTCAAGTCAGTACAACTGCAACCGCATGTTATCTTAACAACAAAAAAAATGCTGTCTAAATTTGTGTCTGTCTCAAAGAAGCAAGAGTAAAAACTAATTGCTACATTTCCTCTTGACATCCTCTTTGCATACTCTGCTTTTACTGTTTGTCCTAATGAGTACTTTTTTTCATTGCAGAATGAAGCCTTAGCCTCTGCATACCAGGCTTTGACCAACACACTGACTAGACTGTAGATGTCCAGTTACAAAGCCAGGACTCAAGAATGAAGACCAAATATGCAATCCTCTTCATCTGCATCGTGGCCCTGGTCATCATTGAAAAGGAAAGCAACATCCTGTCAAGGTAAGACAACAAAGACGATTCTGCAACTAGGTTTTGCTTAAGAAGGTGTGGCAAATTTGCATTTTATTTGGTCTGGCTTGTCTGAGTTTCAATCTGACAGAAAGCACATTTGAATGACTGACTTGGCAACATCCTTACAAAAGTGATGAAACAATTATTGTTTTTAAATTGTGAAACTGGGCATGCAGATGTTAGAAATGTTGTTGACCTTGTACGTTTTTTTGAAACTTTCACCTTAAAAAAACACCCTTAACTTGAGTCAGTAACACCTCTGCAAGTGTAAAGCCAGAATGGGCATTCTTGGGTTTAATGAATCAGTGACACTTGGGAGAATTTTAGCACAATAAGTCTCCTTCTACTCAGGCGAGATGACAGTTTGAAAAAGTTGAGCAAAAACTGGCACTTTCACTTTCACCTAATCAAAACTGTAAATTAGGCCCAAACAGGATCCTTATGACAATGAGGTTTTTAACGCTGCTGTTATTGAACCTGTTCTAGAAGTTCTCAATTGCAACTCCACCAAATTTGATGCAACAGAAAAGAAGCACAACAAATTCTACGTCCGTTGTAGTGACAGTAGCACCAGGAGGCCTCTTCGCACAATATGTCACACCTGCCAAGCTTCTAAAAATGACAGCAGGTTACGTTATTACACAAACAGACATGGCCTGATCCCTATACAGGTTCTTTCAGGTATGAGGTTCTAAGATGATAAGATGTGATAACTCACTTCCTTGGAAGAGTTAGATAAGAAAAAATGGAAATGGAGCTTTGTGTTGACCAAAGATAGAAAATCTACCATCCATCACGTTTCCATCTCTGCATGCAAGCTTACGTTACCTACTGAATAAACTATAACAATGATGTCACACCTAAAGTGGCACAATCTGTCTCCACTGCTAATCTTTTAAAGCTACACATGTGTACCAAAGAAACACGATAACCTTTTGACACCTAAGATTTAGGTGTGAGTAATCTCGCAGAGAGAACTTCAAGCTTTCTTTATAACAGAGTTTTCCCCCCCAAGGTAAAATGTTATGTCAAAGACTATTTCTGGTATTTATCAAAAACTTTCCACCTTAACAGCAGATGCTGCATTATGCACCGAGGCCATACAGACTCTGCATACCGGCATGCCACGAAACAAGGTTTAGAGACTGTTGGATATTAAGCACCAGAGAAGCTTGAAAACCCTGCAGAGGTTTTGTAATCAGTTTAGGATCATTTGTGCCTAAAAATAATGATTTTATCTACATCCATCCATCCATTATCTATACACCACTTAATCCTCACTATAGGGTCACGGGGGGGCTGGAGTCTATCCCAGCTGACTGAGGGTGAAGGCAGGGGACACCCTGGACAGGTCACCAGTCTGTCACAGGGCTTATAGACAGACAACCAAGCACACTCACATTCACACCTACGGATAATTTAGAATCACCAATTAACCTCAACATGTTTTTGGACTTTGTGGGAAGAAGCTGGAGAACCCAGAGAGAACCCACGCAGCACGGGGAGAACATGCAAACTCCACGCGGAAAGATCCCAAGCATTCTAACCGGGATGCGAACCCTCTCGCTTTGAGGCAACAGTGCTAACTATCAAGCAGCTGTGTGGCCCTACTTTATCTACAGTAAAAAAAAAAGAAAAAAGAAAAAGAGACAGGCATAGGGATAAAGATAACATCAGGAACACTTTTTATGGGACCACACAAATTTAGATCTTTTCCTTTTCTTGATGATGTTTTCATAGGTTGGCAGGAAGACAGCCCCTTTATTTCCTAGCCTAGTTTAGTTTCTTGTCAAATATGCAGTGAATTACAGCATTAACACAATTTAATATCTTGACATCAGTTGTATCAACCGTAGAAGATTGACTTTCAGTTTGTGAACAGAATCTACAGATTGCAATGCAGTTTCCATCCTCCTTCTTAAAAAGTTAATCAAAGGGATTTTGTGTTGGTAATGAACAACATGAAAACTATTTTTTGAAGCCGAAGAAATTTACAGAAAAAGACAAGACTCCAGAGAACTATCTTACCAACCAAACCAGCATCAGAAGCAGATCGTCCCTGCTATGCTGCATCATTTATACCCCCTAAATCGGTAATAATAATATTTTGCTAAATGATCCACAAGTAACATGTTTAAACAGCCAAACCAGTGGTTACCTTTATGAGAAGCAGCAATATAAAGGACAGAGTTTCCAAAGCTGTTCCACATACTTGCAGTAAATTTAACTGTGTCACAGGCAGCAGGCCAACTGGGAACTTGGAAATGATGGCAAACTTACCAGAAATGCAAAAGATTTATTAAGTGACAGGTCAAAAATGAAAACAGAAATAGCTTCATCGTTTGCAAAACAAAAAAAAGGGATGCACACGATGATCTGTGCATGCAATTAAGTGTATACTGGTGAAACAGAGTACTCATTAAAAGACAGGACGACTCAAGCAGCACCGAAAGAGGAGAGCCACATGTTTTTAATTCACTGGTGATTTTTTTTGTCTTAGGAAGCAAAACAAGATGTTCTAGATTTACAGTCTTAGAAGCTTACATTCAGGTGAAATAAATGTAGATAGATTCTAGCAGTTATTTAGGAGGAGGCAATTTTCTGACTTAAATACATTTTGTGTTTTTTATTGTTTTGTGCTCGTTTCACATTTTTTGGGATTGTGATGTGTTTTTGGCTTTTTATATCATTATTACTAATATTATTTTTCAAATTTTGGGTGGCTGTGTTTTTTGGAAGCTGGCCTTCCACTGGCTGTCACTGGAGAACTGATCAGGATTTAGGCTTCCTGTCAACTCAGTATAGGCTGTTTTTTTTCACACCTTCAGTAAATCACCCTGGTGATTACACTTTGTGAATGCATTGGTGAAATAATATTTTTTTCCCCCCACAGCTGTAACTCAGACATGCAGTAGCTTACACATGTCAGATAAATGCAAAATGTCAGATGTAAGATTCATCTTGGGTGTTTGTACTCTTTCGTCTGTTGCTACTTGATATTTTTTAATCAAGTCTCTGTTTCCCATCAGGGTCTCTGATAAGCTGATCCAGAGGCAGATTCCACAGCAGACCCCACAGACCCCTCTGGATTACAGCAACATGACACAAAAGGGCTCCTTGATGATGCTCAAAATGCTGCTTTCCAAACTCTCTGGTATAAAAGGGAATTATTCCAATTTCTCTGAGGAGCAAGAGGAGGAAGAACTGGACGATTTAGGCAAGTACAGCTACAGCGCCGGCCGTAAGCACATATTACTCATGGCCACCACACGGACGGGCTCGTCGTTTGTGGGGGAATTTTTCAACCAGCACGGGGAGAAAATGTTCTACCTGTTCGAGCCCTTGTGGCACGTGGAGCGCATGCTGACCACCACCGCCGAGACAAACAATGGGACAGTGTTGGCAGGAATCTACCGGGACGTGCTCCAGGGGCTTTTCCTCTGTGATTTCTCCCCACTTGAGAAGTTCATCTCTCCCCCACCTCAGGACCACGTCACTCCGGCTCTTTTCCGCAGAGAGTCAAGTTTATCGCTCTGTGAAGAAAATGTCTGCACTCCTGTGATCAAGGATGTTTTTGAGAGGTATTGTATAATCATCTAGATGCTCACTGATACGGATTAATCTTGATTTTGAATCTGAAAAAGACATTGAAATTCAGCCTATGCAGCTGCAAAGAGGGAGGAAGGGTTCTGGCACTGAGAGTTTTAATGATATCCCTGTTTTTAATCAATACGGAAATCAGAGAAGAGTTTGTAGACCAAATTTTTAATCCATTTATTCAGAAATATTAGGATTAATCAATAATCAGAATAATGAATTACTTGAAGCAGCATAAGCTATAGAATTTTAAACTTGATGATTGGATGTTTCTTGCTGAAATGATTAAAATTGCAGTTGACTTCATCTCTTAAAGGGTTAGTTCAGATGTTTGAGAGTTGGGTTGTTTGAAGTACTTATCCACAGTGTACCACCTACTGTAGGAGGCACACCCACAGTTTTGGAGGAGCAGATGGGAATACTGGCATGAAAGCAAAGTAGTGTACAGCTGTGGCCAAACAAACTAGCTGGACAGCTCCAGGCCTCGTTTTCACAAAACAAACTTTCCGATTGAAGCAGCAGTAGACCAGCAACTCCCATGTTCTGCAGGGTAACGTTACAATATCAGAGGAGTCTGGTGGCCTTGAAGCAACATGTATAACTGCTTGATTTCCCTGTAAGGTAAAGCAGTGAGAATATTATAGTTTAAACCAATATATTTTTTTCTAGTTGGGGGGTTTGTTTGGTGGCTAAAATACATTTTGCTGCTTCACCCGTCTACAGCAGATTGTTTATTAATTTCTGTGCTGGGACTCCTGTCTGTTTCTCCAAAATGAGGGTTTGCAGACTGCCATTCATTGCAGGTAATATACCAAATATACCTCATCCAACCCTGTTTCAAAAAATCAGGACTAACCCTTTAAGCTTTTATTTCTACAATCGTGCACTTCTGACCTTATTTCAACTCCGGCATTTTATTACTTTTCAGACTAATAAGTCTACCAATCATTTTATATTCCTAACACTTCGAAAAATGTTTACTTCTGGAACCCAAGATACCTCAAGTAACCCACTTTGCAATTGTCTAAACTTTATCATCTTGTCCTAGGTATCACTGTAAGACTCGTCGCTGTGGGCCACTGAACTTGACCCTTGCATCTGAATCCTGCCTTTCTAAACAACACCACGCTATCAAAACCGTCCGTGTCCATCAGCTGGACACGCTGCAGCCTTTGGTGGAGGACCCTCGTTTGGATATCAGAGTTATCCAGCTTGTTCGCGATCCACGAGCTATATTAGCATCACGCATGGTGGCTTTCTCTTCGAAATATCAGACTTGGAAGGCCTGGGCGCAGGACGGTCAGGTGCCCGAAGATGACGAGGACGTGAAGAGGCTCAAAGGAAACTGTGACCACCTTCGAATGTCTGCAGAGGTGGGACTGAGTCAGCCTCGCTGGCTGCGGCGTCGCTACATGTTGGTACGTTACGAGGACATCGCCCGCTACCCCATGCAGAAAGCAGAGGAGATGTACAAGTTCACAGGGATACCGTTTAGTTCCCAAGCTAGGGAGTGGATTCTGAGGAACACCCAGACCACACAGGAAGCCAGCGGGATTTACTCCACCCAGAAGAACTCATCAGAGCAGGCAGAGAAATGGAGATTTAGTATTCCCTTTACACTGGCTCAGGTAGTACAGAGAGTTTGTGGACCCACCATGAAGCTGTTTGGGTACAGATTTGTGAATGATGAAAAAACATTGATCAATAAGTCTATCAGTTTGCTTGAGGATAAACTATTTTATTAATCAAGAGATCAAAATTTAGCTGTGAATCTGCAAAAACACTGCATGCAATGGATCCGAGCCAGGAGAAGCCATTATTGCACAGACCAAAAACTCTTTCAACAGGAATGCCATGAAAGACACAAAATGTTGTACCGGTGGCGGGAACATTCATGTAGAGTCACGTACAGTCATGTTCATACTCGCCAATGATGTGCCTCATTGTAACAATGACGAGCCATTTGATAAAGAGAAGTATTTATTTGCGTACTGTGTTCACTGCGAAGCCTGGTACTTAAGCTTTATGTCATGCTCTGTATTTCATTTAAAATGAAATATGCATAGATGTGAAGCCCGACTGTAAGAGATTATTATGTAAGATTTTATTAGTAGATGGTCGTGTTTGGATTTTCAGGGATAAACTGTGATGAAAGTGATGTGTGTATGTTGTGTACGTGAGCATGTGTGTGAAGAAGAGGACATTTCGGTTCATAGGGTTTCTGACACTAGTGCTTAATAATGCCTAGTAGAACCTGTTTCGTATTTTGATAGAGCTGCTTAAGATTATTCAACTGCTAGAACTGCTTTAGATTAGACCTGACGTGCTTTGATAGGATTTAACAAATCTGACTCAGGTAAAGTGAATGTGGAATTGCATTTTGTGGTGTCTTTATGAGGAGCGTTCATATCTTTCCAACAGTGTGCTGTGTGAAAATACAGTTTAATGTTTGGTGTTTTCAACCAAATGCCATTCAAAGCAATGATCTTGTGATGTAGTTCATGTGGCACCAGAGTTTAAAACTTCAAATGGTTAATGAAAAGGAATATATAATGCTTGTGAAGTTATAGGAAATGGTGTCACACTGTAAAAGAAGTACAACATACCTCAGGTGTGTCTTCAGAATTCAAGTGTTGCTATTCCTAGTAGCCTTAGTCATTGTAATGTTTTTCCCCTGTAAGTAAACAGGCAGTTTTGGTTTCATTTTACAAATCTGCTCGGCAGGCAGCTTAAGCCGGAGCTGATCTACGTGTCAGACAAGTGTGTTTTTTGGACTCGAGTATAACAAGTAATTTTTAATCACCTCAAAACTTAAAGTAACAGAATCACCAGGAATATTAAGACTTTCAAAATCCCCCCTTTAATGATATAAGTTGTGTGTTTTGGTGACAGCTAATATATATGTTGTATGTATGCATATGGCTTATACCTTTAAGCGAAACCCAGGTGGTGCTGCATTAACTGTCAGTCTTGATGGTATATAAAGGAAACCACTGTGACTCTAGTTCAATGGCAGCATTGTGTTCAGCTTGGCTGAGGCCCTGCTGAAACGGCCGTGCTGCTCCTGGAAAGGGATATGCATTAGAGATACATATAGTAGAGGGCTTATACTACCTTCTCTTTGAAAATATACATATGAATACATATATAAGGTATTGAGTTGTTCAGACTCACCACTTAAGCCAAAAGGAATTACTGTGAAACACCAACTTTGTAGCTCAAACTACGGTATAGTCACAGTAACTAATTTAAATAACTCAGATATTCAGTGTGGCAATAATCTGTTTGGGAGCGATGCAGGTTTGCAGTTATTCCTCTGTAGATGTTTGACTAGTTCAACTTTCATAGAGAACTGATGATGTTGTCAACGTACATTCATCGCTTCCATCCTGGAAAAAAAGATTAAAAGAACAGCAAAAAAGCAGTTTTAAAGTTTTAGGTTGAAGTCAAGCTCAGGTTTTGCCAAAGCTAGTCTCAGTTCAAGTCTCTGTTTTTGAAGCCCAAATATAGTTATAACTCCTCACAGGCTAATCTTTAGGTCTCCGAATACTGAATATTGAAATGTTATGAACATTAAAATTATTTGAACATTTTTCTTCCACGACTCCTTAAATAGTGCTTTTTTCATAACTGAGACTAAATCATTTGAATAGATGCGCCTAATAACTAAACAGTCTACCTGTGAGTAAGTCTGAATGTTACCAGACATGAAACTTTCATATTTTGCTTTCAAATCACAATCCAAGTCACGCGTTGTGGGAGTCAGGTATCAAGCTCTCAGTGTTTGACTTAAAGCTTACTCAAGTCCGCAGCTTTAACCAGTGGAAATTATCCGCTTTCCATCTACACTTCATGCTCAGTATCGTCACGTTGGTCACATAAGCGCAGCACTTTTGTGTCGAGTCATCACTATCTTCAAAATTCTGCCGAATGTGCTGTATTTAGTCACATTTTAGGGAAAATACTGCATGAGCGGTTTGACTTCAGTGATGCTTTGCCGTTTTATGAAAACTTGACATGACATTGAAGCCGACTGTAATGTTATTCTATGTGGAAATGTGCTCTTAAAAGTTCTGACACTCGCCTTTAAGACTACGGAGGGTGAATGTCTGATACAGAAGGAGATTTTAGGTAGAGTATGACATTAAAGTTGTAAGTCATTGAAGCAGTGGGTAATGGAAACATGTCTTGTTAAAGTTATTAATGTCTTCTGTGACTTTTTTGCCTTTGTTTAATACCTGTAGTAATATTAAACTTGTTTTACTGCCACATTCAGGTTATTCTTGCAGGAGAAACCAACGGCCTATGTGCAGATCATGCTGATGCAACTAGAGATATATCTGAGAGATGTAAATGTTATTTTCTTCTGTTGAAATTATCATTAAATTGATTCTTCTGGTGCGAAATTGTGCTTTGAAGCTACAAATATTTTCTTAGAGGTCTGAATGCTTCTATCAAACATAACACGACACTATTGGTTGTTTGCCATCTTACTTGTAGCATGATACACCTTCAAGTTTTTTCCCAGCAGTATTAAAATTCCATCAACTGTCCAAGAAAGGAACTGAGCCAGGAAGTAAAGGAGAAACTGTTTTTTGTTTGTTTGGTTTGTGCATGAACGCAAACTTGTGTTAAAAGTATTCTTTTTGCGTTGTGAACTAAATATGTGTAAAATCATCCATAGTGGGGTAACCTGTACCATATACATTTTATTTTAAATGCAAAGCTTTTTTTTAAAGCCTAAAACTGTTGGCAGTCCGCCATCAGCGAGTGCACAGATCGCTACTGAGACAAAGGAAGTGTTTGAAATTCTTTGTACTCCTGGATCTCTGCATTTCTGTAGACTTTTGAAGATGGTATAAAATAACAAGTAACTCCAAATAAACCAGCACATATAGTCATTACTTTGAGATTCCTGAGAATGACATGGATAAAATGGGGATTAATGGAGACCTGTTTACTTAGTTGCATTCTCTCAGTTTGGCTTCACATCCAAATGCATGCTGTTGCCAAGGATCCCCAAAAGGCTGAGTGTGAATAAGGCAGAAACAGGGAGCCCATTCAGGGCCGCATTCTTTTCACATCCCAGCTAAAAGAAAGCACTTTAGAGTCCACAGCTGTTGGTCAAGCTGATTTTCTCCCATATCATTTCCACGATGTTGCTTCCACAGCAGCTCAGCAGATGTTTCTGTCCTTCAAGCCCTCTGTCTTCTGCAGCAGGACCAAGCACCCTGCCACACTGCAAAAATCGCTCGACAACCCAATGCGGTGACCTGGCCTCCAAATTCCCCAGATCCCAACCTGATCGAGCATCTATTGGATGTGCTGAAACAAGTCACCATGGAACCTACAGAACCCAAAGGATCTGCTGCCAACATCCTGGCATTCCCACCTTGGGGGTCAGTGTCTCTAATGCTCCTGATACTAGAACCACCGTCTCTTGCTTCTTCTTTCTGATGTTACTGTCAAGACACAACAATTCCTCAAATGCAAAGAGGGTTTCACTAAAAATCCAGCACCCTGAGACTCTGTGAAAAACAAACAAGGGGGCAGGGGCCAAGGATTAATGAGTGTCAGAGCCACTATTCACAGTGACACAAGGAGCATCCGTGAATACATCATGAAGATGCCCCCCCCAGGATGAAATGTGAAGAGAGTGTCTCAGGCAGCACAAGACAGAGGGGGATGAAGGGGAAAAGAGAATATCGTGGAAGATCAAGCCCCTTTGTGAGATGTATACTTGACAGAGGAGGTGGCTGACATTCTGATAGCTAGAAAAGGCCAATCTGAAGGACAGCATGTAGGCTCTGATCATGGCAGCATAAGATGTATCTAAGACAGGCCAGCTATAGGGATTGAAATGTAAGCTGTACCTTTAAAAAACATAAAGTGTTGGAGATAGTGTACAGGAACATCTGTCGAGTATGGGTTAGGAGTCCCAAGTCCCAATGGGACACACCACTGAAAGCGGTTGAGAATAGCAAAGCAAACATCCTGTGGGACTTCAGGTTCCAGACTGACAAGCAGCTGCTGCTGAACCAACCTGACATAGTGGAGGTCGACAAACAGCAGAAGAGGGCAATTGTGACAGATGTGGCAATCCAAGCTGATGGCAACATCAGGAAGAAGTAGCATTAGTAGATCAAGGAGTACCAGTGGCTAAAGGAACAACTGGAACAGATGTGGAAAGTGACGTCCACAGTAATTTCAGTGGTAATAAGAGCCTTCAGGGCAATGAGCCCCAAACTGGGAGTGAGGCTCCAACAGATTTCAGGTAGAACATCCACAGTCTCTGTCTAGGGAAGTGCAGTCGTAAGTTACTGCACAGAGCCCACAAACTCCAAGGCCTCTGGTAGAGGACCTGGGCCTCAGGATATACACCACCTTTCATGTGACAGTAAAAAGACTTTTTAACCATGTATAATTGTATATAGATACACACACATACACTGATATTTTCTTCCCTGAATCTTTCCACATCAGCTCTGATTTGATTTCTCACACTGAATCTGAATGATCAGCGCGGTGCAATGCCACATAACATGTTGGATAATCACTTCAAATTCCTGTCTGGACACTGTCCTGTTTGTCAAAATGAGTTATTCATTTCATTACATGTCCTGAGGGATTTTTTGATAAATAACACAGAAAAAGAACTGATTGGAAAACTGAACATCATGGTACAGCCTTAATTTAAAAACTCCATAGGTATGATACATTCATATGATATATCTCTGATCTTTAAACTGAAGTGCTGTATGTTTCAATGGCAACATTTTTGTTTTTATCTGTAGGATTACTGCTTGGAATGATAGTTTTTAGAACAACAATGGTTAATAGGGAGGAGCCCCTCCTCTATATTGACTCTGTTTCTGTGTATGTAGATTGCCATGAGCACTGTGTTGTTTAAATGATTTGTGTTATACTCATATGTCATTAAGACACTGTGTATTTTCTTTGCTGAAGTGGGAAGAAGAGC